>NC_082718.1:29929664-30229664 GCF_030144855.1 Hypanus sabinus
CATTTGTAAAATGCCTACAAGGCAGCTTTTTTTTTTAGAGCATCTCTTGGTTGAGCCCACCAGGGGGATCAGCTGTTCTGGATTGGGTATTGTACAATTAACCGGAATTGATTACAGAGCTTAAGGTAAAGGAACCTTCAGGAGTAAGTGATCACAATATAACACAATTCACCCTGCAGTCTGAGGGTCAGACGAATCATTATTACAGTGGAGTGAAGGGAGTTACAGAGGCATGAGGAGGAGCTGGCCAAAGCTGATAAGAAAGGGAACACTGGCAGGGATGATGGCAGAGCAGCGATGGTTGGAATTTTTAAGATTCATAAGATGCAGGAAAGGTATATCCCAAAGAAGAAGAAGTATTCTAAAGGCAGGAAGATAAAACCGTGGCTAACAAGAGAAGTCAAAGCCAACATAAAAGCCAAAGAGAGGGCATATAACAGAGCAAAAATTAGTGGGAAGTCAGGGGATTGGAGAGCTTTTAAAAACCAACAAAACGCAACTAAAAAAATAATAAATAGGGAAAAGATGGAATATGAAGGTAAGCTCGCCAATAATATTAAAGAAGATAACAAAAATTTCTTCAGGTATATAAAGCATAAAAGAGAAGCGTGAATGGATATCGGACCACTGGAAATGATACTGGAGAGGTACAAATGGGGGACAAAGGAATGGCAGTGAACTGAATAAGTATTTTTCACTGTGAAAGATATGAGAAGTATGCTGGTAGTTCAACAGTGTCAGGGGGCAGAAGTGAGTGAAACTGCCATTAATAGGGGTAAGGTGCTTGGGAAACTGAAAGGTCTGAAGGTAGCTAAGTCACCTGGACCAGGTGGTGTACCCCACAAGGTTCTGAAAGAGGTGGCTGAAGAGATTGTGGAGGCATTAGTAATGAACTTTCAAAAATCAATGGATTCTGGCATGGATCTAAAGGACCGGAAAATTGCAAATGTCACTCCAAAAAGGGAGAGAGACAGAAGAAAGGATATTATAGGCCATTTGGTCTAACCTCATTGGCTGGGAAGAAGTTGGAGTCAATTGTTAACGATAAGATTTCTGGGTACTTGGAGGCACATGATTAAATAGGCCACTGTCAGCATGATTTCCTTAAGGGAAAATTTTGCCTGACAGATCTGATGGAAATCTTTGAAGAAATAACAAGCAGGATAGGCAAAGGAGAATTTGTTGATGTTATGTACTTGGATTTTCAGAAGGCCTTTGACAAGAAACCATACATGAGGCTGCTTATCAAGATAAGAGCACATGGCTTTACAGGAAAGATACCAGCATGGATAAAGAATTGGCTGATTGGCAGGAGGCAAAGAGTGGGAATAAAGGGAGCCTTTTCTGGTTGGCTGCCAGTGACTAGTGATGTTCCACAAGTGGTCTGTGTTGGGACTGCTTTTTTTAAAGTTATATGTCAATAACTTGGATGATGGAATTGATGGCTTTATTGCAAAGTTTGTGGATTATACAAAGATAGTGGAGGGATGGGTAGTGTTGAGGAAGTAGAGAGGCTACAGAAGGACAGATAGATTAGGAGAATGGGCAAAGAAGTGGCAGGTGGAATAGAGTGCCGGAAGGTGTATGGTAGAAGAAATACAAGCATAGACTATTTACTAAATGGAGAGAGAATTCAGAAATCTGAAGTGCAAAGGGATTTAGGAGTCCTTGGGAGGGATTCCCTAAAGGTTAATTTGCAGGTCGATCAGTGGTGAGGAAGGCAAATGCAATGTTAGCATTTATTTCAAGAAGATTGGAATACTAAAAGCAGGGATGTAAAATTGAGTTCCTATAAGGCAGTAGTAAGGCTTCACTTGGAGTATTTTGTGCAGTTTTGGGCACCTTATCTAGAAAGGGATATGCTGATATTGGAGAGGATTCAAAGGAGGTTGATGAAAATGTTTCCAGCATTGAAAGCCTTATCATACGAGGAGCATTTGATCACTTTGGTCCTGTACTCACGGAACTCAGAAGAATAAACCATGATCACATTGAAACCTATTGAATGTTGAAAGGCTTCGAAGTGTGGATGTGGAGAGGATGTTTCCTATGGTGGGGAAGTCTAGGACTAGAGGACAACACTTCAGAATAGAGGGACATCTATTAAGAATAGAGATGAGGAAGAATTTCTTCAGCCAGGGAGTGGTGAATCTGTAGGATATGTTGCCACAGGTGGCTGTGGATGCTGAGTAAATGGGTCTATTTAAGTCAGAGATTGATAGATTCTTGATCAGTCAAGGTGTGAAAGGTTACAGGGAGAAGGCAGGAGATTGGGTTGAGAGGGAAATGGATCAGCCATGATGGAATGGTGAAGTAGACTCGATAGGCAAATAGTCTGACCTGTGCTACAAACTTTTCAGATCTCGCAACATATACTGGTGATCGTATACCTGATTCTTATTGTCTTAGAGTGCACGTCGCTGGAAGTGAAGAACAAATTTCTCCGCTCTCTTGTTTCCCTTTGAATGCGCTTAATGCTTTGGAGTAACAAAACAGAACAAGTTTCTTTCAATGTATATATGATAGTTTGAGTCTGCAGAGTTAAGAGTGGCTCTGATGGTGGACACAGGGTAGTGTGAAACAGGTTCTTGGGGAGTTGACAAAATGGACGAAAGTCAGCTCAGATCCCCACACATCCTCTGTCAATGGATAGCGACAGACCCGTACAGGACAGTACAGGCCCTTCAGCCCACAATATTGTGCCAAATGGTTAAGCAAGTAACACAGTCAACATTTCAGGCCAAGACCTTTTACAGGACTGGAAAAGAAGCGGGAAGAAGTTGGAATAAGAAGGTGAGGGAGAGGGGAAGGACAATAGCTAGAAGGTGATAGGATCAGGCAGGTGGTTGGGAAAGATAAAGGGCTGGAGAGATGGGAATCAGAGTGGACCACAGGAGAAAGGGAAGAAGGAGGGGCAGCAGGGGGAGGTAATGGGCAGGTGAGGAGAAGAGGTAAGAGTCTAGAGTGGGGAATGGAAGAAGAGGGAAGGGGGAAGGAAAAGAAAATAAAAGAGGAAAAAAATACCAGAAGGAGAAATCGATGTTCATGCCATCAGGTTGAAGGCTACCCAAACATAATATGAGGTATTGCTCCTCCACCATGAGAGTGGCCTCGTGTACACATATACTCAGTGACAAAGATTAATTTTCAGAATTCCAAAGGTGGAAAGGTGATGGCCCTTGACTTTAGATGGTGTGCATCCCAGTGAAGGAACTTGCATCTTATCCAGCCTAGTGTGCCAGTGCACATCTTTAAGCTAAGAGTCTGAGATGTCGGTCCCTTGTGGAAAAGCACTGGCCATATTCAATTAGATAAGCAATTAGATTGCCACGGTAGCGTAGCGGTTAGCACGACGCTATTACAGCTGAGTTCAGAGTTCAATTCCTGCGCCCTCTGTAAGGACTTTGTACGTTCTTCCCATAAACCGTGTAAGGGTTTCCTCCAGATAGGTACCAGATAGTCTGTTAATTGGTCATTGTAAATTGTCCTGTGATTAGTCTGGGTGAGTAGCTGGGCTCATTGGGCCAGAAGGGCCTGTGGTGGGCCATATCTCTAAATAAATAAATAAATTTATACTGCTCAACTGTTTAACTTCCCACCATAAGATTTACTGTGTTATGATATTGCTCACATGGCAGTGTTATCACCACCTACACTTTAAAGATATATTGAGTGCATAATAATGATGAGTTTCCTGTACTGTTCCAGCCTCTTCTGGCCTTGTCACATCAGGAGCAGAATGCTTTCAGATGTGCTTTTCATGCCAGAGCTAAATTTATTTCCTACATATTAAAATTTTGCCTCCGCTGAAACTTTTCCATTGCAAATATATCTGTGAGCAGGTAAAGCTTATTGAAATAAATGCAAGGCAGCAGGCCAGAGTGAGATAACAAACTGAATTTTGAGATGATGCAGAAGTGATGTAGCAGATTCAGCAGAGGAAACTCAGTGGAGTTATTAGCCATGAGATCTGAAGATTCTATTCAACTAACCGGCTGTCATTAAATTCAAGCCTGCAGTCTGCAAAACTACTCTGCTACCTTTCAAACATCCTTGGTGACAAATGGTTCTACAATTACCATCGCATGCCGATTTATCAATGCTTGTGTAGTCATTTGTTTATGAAATGTGTCCAGATCCTCTTGAAGAGCCAACTAATTAAATGCCTTGTGTACCACCTTCCTGTGTGAGAACAGAATTGCTTCCTTAAAGGTGGATAAGCTCATACAAGCTCAGGTAAATTAATATACTACCATATGTGTTCGGTGGCCATTTTATTTGGTAGTCCTGTACCTAATACGTGAGCACTGAGTGTATGTATGCTTCATACACTTCAAGATTTGATGTGTTGTGCATTCAGAGATGCTCTTCTACACACCACTGTTGTAATGTGTGGTTCTTTGAGTTCCTGTCACCTTCCTGTCAGCTTGAACCAGTCTGTCCATTCTCCTCTGACCTCTCTCATTAACAAGGCGTTTTCGCCCACAGAACCGCCACTCACTGGATTTTTTTTTGTTTCTCACACCATTCTTTGTAAACTCCAGAGAGTGTTGTGTGTGAAAATCAGGATATCAGTTGCATCTGAGATACTCAAACCACCCCATCTGGCACCAGCAAACATTCCAATTTCAAGGTCACTTAGAACACATTTCCTCCCCATTCTGATGTTTGCTCTGAAAACCAACTGAACCTCTTGACCACATCCACATGCTTTTATGCATTGAGTTGCGGCCACATTATTGGTATTCATGAGCAGGTGGACAGGTGTACCTAATAAAGTGGCCACTGAGTGTAACATCAGTGTACAATAAAGTTCCTTTGTGTGTGAAGCTCACCGAGTAAATAGTGTAAAATAAAACAATATATATAGAGTTGAATACAATAGAACAGGATGGTGCAAAGAACAGAAATGCAGCTGAGGTCATGAAAAAGAAATGTCAGAGTGTCAATGGGAAAGGTAGAATTAAGAGTTCAAGAATGAGGCAGCACCATTGGGAAGGTGATATGAGTTCTTGGGTCTGATCATCCAGGCTTTTAAGTTCTTGTGTCTTCTCCCATAAGAGAGAAAAAATGGCCAGGGTAGAAATCCTGGACAATGTCGTTGGTCTCCCTGAAGTAATGCCCTGCGAAGATGGACCATGAGACATAGGAGAAGGATTGGTTCACTCAGCCCATTGACTGCTCTGCCATTTCATCATGGCTGAGTTATTATCTCTCTCAACCCCACTCTCCTGCCTTTACCCATTACCTCTGACACCCTGACTAAACAAGAACCTATCAACCTCTGCTTTAAATATACTCAATGACTTGGCCTCCACAGTCGCCTGTGGCAAAGAGTTCCATAGATTCGCCAGCCTCTGGCCAAAGAAATTCCTCCTCATCCTCATTCTAAATTCCTCATCACTCTATTCAGAGTCTGTGGCCCCACTATAGAAAACATTCTCTCCACATCCACTCCATCATGTCCTTTCAATATTCAATAGGTTTTAATGAAAACCTCTCATTCTTCCAAACTCCAGTGAGTACAGGCCCAGAGTCATCAAACACTCCTCATAGGTAAACGCTTTTATTCCCAGAATCATTCTGGAATAGAGGGATGATTGTGATGGACTGGACGGTGAAGATTGGAGCTCAAAGGTCAATTGAAAGTCCAGAATTTAAAGTCAATGTCTGAAGAATGGAACACGCACAAAATGCTGGAGGAATTCAGGTGGCCAGGCGGCATCAATGAAAAGAAATAAGCAGGCAACAACTCAGACTGAGAAGTTCCTCAAGCATTTTGTGTTTTTGCTTTGGATTTGCATCTTCTGCAGATTTTCTGGAGACGGGAGACTAAGGACTGGGGAATGGAGACTAGAGACTGGAGTCAGGGGACTGGAGACTGGAGACTGGAGAAACAGGGACTGGAGACTGGAGACTGGAGACTGGAGACTAGAGAATGGAGACTAGAGACTGGAGACTGGAGACTGCAGACTGGGGACTGGAGACTGGAGAATGCACTGGGGACTGGCAACTGGAGAACAGGGATTGGAGACTGGAGACTAGAGAATGGAGACTAGAGAATGGAGACTGGGGACTGGAGACTGGGACCTGGAGACAAGACTGGGGACTGGAGACTGGAGACTGGAGACGGGGCAGGAGAATGGAAAATGGAGACTGGGGACTGGAGACTGGAGACTGGAGACTGGAGACTGGGGACTGGAGACGAGACTGGGGACGGGAGACTGGAGACTGGAGACTGGGGACTGGGGATGAGATTGGAGACTGGAGACTACGGACTGGAGACTGGAGACTGGAGACTGGAGATAGGGGACTGTAGACTGGAGACTGGAGACTTAGGACTGGGAACCGGAGACTGCGGACTGGAAACTGGAGACAGGAGACTGGAGACTGGAGACTGGAGACTGGAGACAGGGGACAGGAGAATGGAGACTGGAGACTGGAGACTGGGGACTGGAGACTGGAGATTGGGGACTGGAGACAGGGTACTGGAGAATGGGGACTGGATACCGGAGACTGGGGACTGGAGTCGAGACTAGGGACTGGAGACTGGAGACTGGAGACTGGGGACTGGAGACTGGTGACTGGAGACTGGAAACTGGAGACTGGGTACTGGAGACTGGGGAATGGAGACTGGAGACTGGGGACTGGAGACTGGAGACTGGAGACTGGAGACTCGAGACGGGGGACTGGAGGCTGAGGACTGGAGACCGGAGACTAGGGACTGGGAACTGGAGACTGGAGACTGGAGACTGGAGACTGGGGACTGGGGGCTGGGGATGAGACTGGAGACTAGAGACTACGGACTGGAGAATGGAGACTGGAGACTGGAGATAGGGGACTGGAGACTGCAGACTAGAGACTACGGACTGGAGACTGGAGACTGGAGACTGGAGATAGGGGACTGGAGACTGGAGACTGGAGACTGGAAACTGGAGACTGGAGACTGGAGACTGGGAACTGGAGACTGGCGACTGGAGACTGAAGACTGGAGACTGGGGACTGGGTACTGGAGACTGGGGACTGGAGACTGGAGACTGGGTACTGGAGAATGGGGACTGGAGACGAGACTGGGGACTGGAGACTGGAGACTGGGGACTGGAGACTGGAGACTGGGGGCTAGAGACTGGAGACTGGAGACTGGAGACTTGGGTTTGGGAACTGGAGACTGGGGACTGGAAACTGGAGAAAGGAGACTGGGGTCTGGAGACTGGAGGCTGGGGACTAGAGACTGGAGACTGGGGACTGGAGACTGGAGAGTGTGGACTAGGGACTGTGGACTGGAAATTTGTGGCTGGGGATTGGAGATTGGGGACTGGAGACTGGACACTGGTGACTGGAGAGTGTGGACTAGGGACTGGGGAGTGAAACTGGTGACTGGAGACTGGAGACTAGGGACTGGGGACTGGAGACTGGGGCTGGAGACTGGGAACTGGAGACTGGAGACAGGAGACTGGGGTCTGGAGACTGGAGGCTGGGGACTAGAGACTGGAGACTGGGGACTGGAGACTGGGGACAGGAGATTGGAGTCCGGGGACTGGGGACTGGAGACTGGGGACTGGAGACTGGAGACTGGAGACTGGAATCTGGAGACTGGGTACTGGAGACTGGGGAATGGAGACTGGAGACTGGGGGCTAGAGACTGGAGACTGGAGACTGGAGACTTGGGTTTGGGAACTGGAGACTGGGGACTGGGAATTGGGGTCGAGACTGGAGACTGTAGACTGGGGACAGGGAACTGGAGAGTGGGGACTGCAGATTGGAGACTGGAGACTGGAGACTGGAGACGGGACAAGAGACTCGTGACTGGGGACTGGAGACTTGGGTTTGGGAACTGGAGACTGGGGACTGGAAACTGGAGAAAGGAGACTGGGGTCTGGAGACTGGAGGCTGGGGACTAGAGACTGGAGACTGGGGACTGGAGACTGGAGAGTGTGGACTAGGGACTGTGGACTGGAAATTTGTGGCTGGGGATTGGAGATTGGGGACTGGAGACTGGACACTGGTGACTGGAGAGTGTGGACTAGGGACTGGGGAGTGAAACTGGTGACTGGAGACTGGAGACTAGGGACTGGGGACTGGAGACTGGGGCTGGAGACTGGGAACTGGAGACTGGAGACAGGAGACTGGGGTCTGGAGACTGGAGGCTGGGGACTAGAGACTGGAGACTGGGGACTGGAGACTGGGGACAGGAGATTGGAGTCCGGGGACTGGGGACTGGAGACTGGGGACTGGAGACTGGAGACTGGAGACTGGAATCTGGAGACTGGGTACTGGAGACTGGGGAATGGAGACTGGAGACTGGGGGCTAGAGACTGGAGACTGGAGACTGGAGACTTGGGTTTGGGAACTGGAGACTGGGGACTGGGAATTGGGGTCGAGACTGGAGACTGTAGACTGGGGACAGGGAACTGGAGAGTGGGGACTGCAGATTGGAGACTGGAGACTGGAGACTGGAGACGGGACAAGAGACTCGTGACTGGGGACTGGAGACTGGAGACTGGAGACTGGGGACTGGAGACGGGAGACTGGAGACTGGAGACTGGGGACGGGAATCTGGAGACTGGGGACTAGAGACTGGGGACTGGAGACTGGAGACTGGGGACTGGAGACTGTAGACTGGAGACTGGAGACTGGGGACTGGAGACGAGTGTGGACTGGAGACTGGAGACTGGAGACTGGAGACTGGGGACTGCGGACAGGGGACTCGAGACTGGAGATTGGAGTCTGGGGACTGGGGACTGGAGACTGGAGATTGGAGTCTGGGGACTGGGGACTGGAGACTGGAGACTGGGGACTGGGGACTGGAGACTGGAGACTGGGGACTGGAGACTGTAGACTGGAGACTGGAGACTGGGGACTGGAGGCGAGTGTGGACTGGAGACTGGAGACTGGAGACTGGAGTCTGGAGACTGGGGACTGGGGACTGGGGACAGGGGACTCGAGACTGGAGATTGGAGTCTGGGGACTGGGGACTGGAGACTGGGGACTGGAAACTGGAGACTGGAATCTGGAGACTGGGTACTGGAGACTGGGGAATGGAGACTGGAGACTGGGGGCTAGAGACTGGAGACTGGAGACTGGGGACAGGGGACAGGGGACTGGAGACTGGAGATTGGAGTCTGGGGTCTGGGGACTGGAGACTGGAGACTGGGGACGTGAGACTGTAGACTGGAGACTGGAGACTGGGGACTGGAGACGAGTGTGGACTGGAGACTGGAGACTGGGTACTGGAGACTGGGGATTGGGGACTGGCGACAGGGGACTCGAGACGAGATTGGAGTCTGGGGACTGGGGACTGGAGACTGGAGATTGGAGACTGGAGACTGGAGACTGGGGGCTGGGGACTGGGGACAGGGGACTCGAGACTGGAGATTGGAGTCTGGGGAATGGGGACTGGAGACTGGAGATTGGATTCTGAGGACTGGGGACTGGAGACTGGGGACTGGAGACTGGAGACTGGAGACTGGAATCTGGAGACTGGGTACTGGAGACTGGGGAATGGAGACTGGAGACTGGGGGCTAGAGACTGGAGACTGGAGACTGGAGACTTGGGTTTGGGAACTGGAGACTGGGGACTGGAAACTGGAGACAGGAGACTGGGGTCTGGAGACTGGAGGCTGGGGACTAGAGACTGGAGACTGGGGACTGGAGACTGGAGAGTGTGGACTAGGGACTGTGGACTGGAAATTTGTGGCTGGGGATTGAAGATTGGGGACTGGAGACTGGACACTGGTGACTGGAGAGTGTGGACTAGGGACTGGGGAGTGAAACTGGTGACTGGAGACTGGAGACTAGGGACTGGGGACTGGAGACTGTGGCTGGAGACTGGGAACTGGAGACTGGAGACAGGAGACTGGGGTCTGGAGACTGGAGGCTGGGGACTAGAGACTGGAGACTGGGGACTGGAGACTGGGGACAGGAGATTGGAGTCCGGGGACTGGGGACTGGAGACTGGGGACTGGAGACTGGAGACTGGAGACTGGAATCTGGAGACTGGGTACTGGAGACTGGGGAATGGAGACTGGAGACTGGGGGCTAGAGACTGGAGACTGGAGACTGGAGACTTGGATTTGGGAACTGGAGACTGGGGACTGGGAATTGGGGTCGAGACTGGAGACTGTAGACTGGGGACAGGGAACTGGAGAGTGGGGACTGCAGATTGGAGACTGGAGACTGGAGACTGGAGACGGGACAAGAGACTCGTGACTGGGGACTGGAGACTGGTGACTGGAGACTGGGGACTGGAGACGGGAGACTGGAGACTGGAGACTGGGGACTGGAATCTGGAGACTGGGGACTAGAGACTGGGGACTGGAGACTGGAGACTGGGGACTGGAGACTGTAGACTGGAGAGTGGAGACTGGGGACTGGAGACGAGTGTGGACTGGAGACTGGAGACTGGAGACTGGAGACTGGGGACTGGGGACAGGGGACTCGAGACTGGAGATTGGAGTCTGGGGACTGGGGACTGGAGACTGGAGATTGGAGTCTGGGGACTGGGGACTGGAGACTGGAGACTGGGGACTGGGGACTGGAGACTGGAGACTGGGGACTGGAGACTGTAGACTGGAGACTGGAGACTGGGGACTGGAGGCGAGTGTGGACTGGAGACTGGAGACTGGAGACTGGAGTCTGGAGACTGGGGACTGGGGACTGGGGACAGGGGACTCGAGACTGGAGATTGGAGTCTGGGGACTGGGGACTGGAGACTGGGGACTGGAGACTGGAGACTGGAATCTGGAGACTGGGTACTGGAGACTGGGGAATGGAGACTGGAGACTGGGGGCTAGAGACTGGAGACTGGAGACTGGAGACTTGGGTTTGGGAACTGGAGACTGGGGACTGGGAACTGGGGACGAGACTGGAGACTGTAGACTGGGGACAGGGAACTGGAGAGTGGGGACTGCAGATTGGAGACTGGAGACTGGAGACTGGAGACGGGACAACAGACTCGTGACTGGGGACTGGAGACTTGAGACTGGAGACTGGGGACTGGAGACTGGAGACTGGAGACTGTGGACTGGAATCTGGAGACTGGGGACTAGAGACTGGGGACTGGAGACTGGAGACTGGGGACTGGAGACTGTAGACTGGAGACTGGAGACTGGGGACTGGAGATGAGTGTGGACTGGAGACTGGAGACTGGAGACTGGAGACTGGGGACAGGGGACAGGGGACTGGAGACTGGAGATTGGAGTCTGGGGTCTGGGGACTGGAGACTGGAGACTGGGGACTTGAGACTGTAGACTGGAGACTGGAGACTGGGGACTGGAGACGAGTGTGGACTGGAGACTGGAGAGTGGGTACTGGAGACTGGGGACTGGGGACTGGGGACAGGGGACTCGAGACTGGAGATTGGAGTCTGGGGACTGGGGACTGGAGACTGGAGATTGGAGTCTGGGGACTGGGGACTGGAGACTGGGGACTGGAGACTGGAGACTGGAGACTGGAATCTGGAGACTGGGTACTGGAGACTGGGGAATGGAGACTGGAGACTGGGGGCTAGAGACTGGAGACTGGAGACTGGAGACTTGGGTTTGGGAACTGGAGACTGGGGACTGGGAACTGGGGACGAGACTGGAGACTGTAGACTGGGGACAGGGAACTGGAGAGTGGGGACTGCAGATTGGAGACTGGGGACTGGAGACTGGAGACGGGACAAGAGACTCGTGACTGGGGACTGGAGACTGGAGACTGGAGACTGGGGACTGGAGACTGGAGACTGGAGACTGGAGACTGGGGACTGGAATCTGGAGACTGGGGACTAGAGACTGGGGACTGGAGACTGGAGACTGGGGACTGGAGACTGTAGACTGGAGACTGGAGACTGGGGACTGGAGAAGAGTGTGGACTGGAGACTGGAGACTGGAGACTGGAGACTGGAGACTGGGGCCTGGGGACTGGGGACAGGGGACTCGAGACTGGAGATTGGAGTCTGGGGACTGGGGACTGGAGACTGGAGATTGGAGTCTGGGGACTGGGGACTGGAGACTGGAGACTGGGGACTGGAGACTGGAGACTGGAGACTGGAGACTGGGGACTGGAATCTGGAGACTGGGGACTAGAGACTGGGGACTGGAGACTGGAGACTGGGGACTGGAGACTGTAGACTGGAGACTGGAGACTGGGGACTGGAGACGAGTGTGGACTGGAGACTGGAGACTGGAGACTGGAGACTGGGGCCTGGGGACTGGGGACAGGGGACTCGAGACTGGAGATTGGAGTCTGGGGACTGGGGACTGGAGACTGGAGATTGGAGTCTGGGGACTGGGGACTGGAGACTGGGGACTGGAGACTGGAGACTGGAGATTGGAATCTGGAGACTGGGTACTGGAGACTGGGGAATGGAGACTGGAGACTGGGGGCTAGAGACTGGAGACTGGAGACTGGAGACTTGGGTTTGGGAACTGGAGACTGGGGACTGGAAACTGGAGACAGGAGACTGGGGTCTGGAGACTGGAGAGTGTGGACTAGGGACTGTGGACTGGAAATTTGTGGCTGGGGATTGGAGATTGGGGACTGGAGACTGGACACTGGTGACTGGAGAGTGTGGACTAGGGACTGGGGAGTGAAACTGGTGACTGGAGACTGGAGACTAGGGACTGGGGACTGGAGACTGGGGCTGGAGACTGGGAACTGGAGACTGGAGACAGGAGACTGGGGTCTGGAGACTGGAGGCTGGGGACTAGAGACTGGAGACTGGGGACTGGAGACAGGGGACTGGAGACAGGAGACGAGTCTGGAGACTGGGGACTGGAAACTGGAGACAGGATTCTGGGGTCTGGAGACTGGAGGCTGGGGACTAGAGACTGGAGACTGGGGACTAGGGACTGGGGACTAGAAACTGGTGACTGGAGACTGGAGACTGGGGTCTGGGGATGAGACTGGAGACTGGGGACTGGGGACTGGAGACTGGAGGCTGGGGCCTGGAGACATGACACTGGGGACTGGAGACTGGACAGTGGAGACTGGGGACTGCGGACTGGAGACTGGGGACCTGGTGACTGGAGACTGGAGACTGGGGACTGGAGACTGGAGACTGGAGACAGGAGACTGGAGACTGGGGACTGGGGACTGGGGACAGGGGACTCGAGACTGGAGATTGGAGTCTGGGGACTGGGGACTGGAGACTGGGGATTGGAGATTGGAGACTGGAATCTGGAGACTGGGTACTGGAGACTGGGGAATGGAGACTGGAGACTGCGGGCTAGAGACTGGAGACTGGAAACTGGAGACTTGGGTTTGGGAACTGGAGACTGGGGACTGGGAACTGGGGACGAGACTGGAGACTGTAGACTGGGGAGAGGGAACTGGAGAGTGGGGACTGCAGATTGGCGACTGGAGACTGGAGACTGGAGACGGGACAAGAGACTCGTGACTGGGGACTGGAGACTGGAGACTGGAGACTGGGGACTGGAGACTGGAGACTGGAGACTGGGGACTGGAATCTGGAGACTGGGGACTAGAGACTGGGGACTGGAGACTGGAGACTGGGGACTGGAGACTGTAGACTGGAGACTGGAGACTGGGGACTGGAGATGAGTGTGGACTGGAGACTGGAGACTGGAGACTGGAGACTGGGGACTGGGGACAGGGGACTCGAGACTGGAGATTGGAGTCTGGGGACTGGGGACTGGAGACTGGAGATTGGAGTCTGGGGACTGGGGACTGGAGACTGGAGACTGGGGACTGGGGACTGGAGACTGTAGACTGGAGACTGGAGACTGGGGATTGGAGACGAGTGTGGACTGGAGACTGGAGACTGGAGACTGGAGACTGGAGACTGGGGACTGGGGACTGGGGACGGGGGACTCGAGACTGGAGATTGGAGTCTGGGGACTGGGGACTGGAGACTGGAGATTGGAGTCTGGGGACTGGGGACTGGAGACTGGAGACTGGGGACTGGAGAGTGGAGACTGGAGACTGGGGACTGGAGACGAGTGTGGACTGGAGACTGGAGACTGGAGACTGGAGACTGGGGCCTGGAGACAAGACTGGGGACTGGAGACTGGAGACATGATACGGGGCAGGAGAATGGAGACTGGAGACTGGGGACTGGAGACTGGAGACTGGAGACTGGAGACTGGGGAATGGAGACGACACTGGGGACGGGAGACTGGAGACTGGAGACTGGGGACTGACGACGAGACTGGGGTCTGGAGACTGGAGACTGGAGACTGTGTAGAGAATGGAGACTGGAGACTGGAGACTGGGGACTGGAGACTGGTGACTGGATACTGGAGACTGGAGACTGGGGACTGGAGACTGGGGACGGGGTACTGGAGAATTGGGACTGGAGACTGGAGACTGGAGACTGGGGACTAGAGACTGAGGACTGGAGACTGGAGACTGGAGTCTGGGGACTGGAGACGAGACTGGGGACTGGAGACTGGAGAATTGTGACTGGAGACTGGGGACAGGAGAATGGAGACTGGAGACTGGAGACTGGGGACTGGAGACTGGAGACTGGGGACTGGAGGCTGTGGACTGGAGACCGGAGACCAGGGACTGGGAACTGGAGACTGGAGACTGGAGACTGGAGACTGGAGACTGGAGACTGGGGAGTAGAGACAGGGGACTGGAGACTGGAGACTGGAGACTGGGAACTGGAGAGTGGCGACTGGAGACTGGAGACTGAGGACTAGAGACTGGGGACTGGAGACTGGAGACTTGAGACTGGGGACTGGAGACGAGACTGGGGACTGGAGACTGGAGACTGGAGACTGGGGACTGGAGAATGGAGACTGGAGACTGGATACTGGGGACTGGAGACTGGAGACTGGAGACTGGGGACTGGGGACTGGAGACTGGGTACTGGAGACTGGGGACTGGAGACTGGAGACTGGAGACTGGAGACTGGGGACTGGAGACTGGGGAATGGGGACTGGGGACTGGACACTGGAGCCAGGAGACTTGGGACTGGGAACTGGAGACTGCGGACTGAAAACTGGAGACAGGAGACTGGAAACTGGAGACAGCAGACTGGGGTCTGGAGACTGGAGGCTGGGGACTGTAGACTGGGGACAGGAGAATGGAGACTGGGAACTGGAGACTGGAGACTGGAGACTGGGGACGGGGGATGAGACTGGAGACTGGAGACTGGAGACAGGGGACTGGAGATGAGACTGGGGTCTGGAGACTGGAGACTGGAGGCTGGGGACGGGGTACTGGAGAATTGGGACTGGAGACTGGAGACTGGAGACTGGGGACTAGAGACTGAGGACTGGAGACTGGAGACTGGAGTCTGGGGACTGGAGACGAGACTGGGGACTGGAGACTGGAGAATTGTGACTGGAGACTGGGGACTGGGGACTGGGGACGGGGGACTCGAGACTGGAGATTGGAGTCTGGGGACTGGGGACTGGAGACTGGAGATTGGAGTCTGGGGACTGGGGACTGGAGACTGGAGACTGGGGACTGGAGACTGGAGACTGGAGACTGGGGACTGGAGACGAGTGTGGACTGGAGACTGGAGACTGGAGACTGGAGACTGGGGCCTGGAGACAAGACTGGGGACTGGAGACTGGAGACATGAGACGGGGCAGGAGAATGGAGACTGGAGACTGGGGACTGGAGACTGGAGACTGGAGACTGGAGACTGGGGAATGGAGACGACACTGGGGACGGGAGACTGGAGACTGGAGACTGGAGACTGGGGACTGACGACGAGACTGGGGTCTGGAGACTGGAGACTGGAGACTGGGTAGAGAATGGAGACTGGAGACTGGAGACTGGGGACTGGAGACTGGTGACTGGATACTGGAGACTGGAGACTGGGGACTGGAGACTGGGGACGGGGTACTGGAGAATTGGGACTGGAGACTGGAGACTGGAGACTGGGGACTAGAGACTGAGGACTGGAGACTGGAGACTGGAGTCTGGGGACTGGAGACGAGACTGGGGACTGGAGACTGGAGAATTGTGACTGGAGACTGGGGACAGGAGAATGGAGACTGGAGACTGGAGACTGGGGACTGGAGACTGGAGACTGGGGACTGGAGGCTGTGGACTGGAGACCGGAGACCAGGGACTGGGAACTGGAGACTGGAGACTGGAGACTGGGGAGTAGAGACAGGGGACTGGAGACTGGAGACTGGAGACTGGGAACTGGAGAGTGGCGACTGGAGACTGGAGACTGAGGACTAGAGACTGGGGACTGGAGACTGGAGACTTGAGACTGGGGACTGGAGACGAGACTGGGGACTGGAGACTGGAGACTGGAGACTGGGGACTGGAGAATGGAGACTGGAGACTGGATACTGGGGACTGGAGACTGGAGACTGGAGACTGGAGACTGGGGACTGACGACGAGACTGGGGTCTGGAGACTGGAGACTGGAGACTGGGTAGAGAATGGAGACTGGAGACTGGAGACTGGGGACTGGAGACTGGTGACTGGATACTGGAGACTGGAGACTGGGGACTGGAGACTGGGGACGGGGTACTGGAGAATTGGGACTGGAGACTGGAGACTGGAGACTGGGGACTAGAGACTGAGGACTGGAGACTGGAGACTGGAGTCTGGGGACTGGAGACGAGACTGGGGACTGGAGACTGGAGAATTGTGACTGGAGACTGGGGACAGGAGAATGGAGACTGGAGACTGGAGACTGGGGACTGGAGACTGGAGACTGGGGACTGGAGGCTGTGGACTGGAGACCGGAGACCAGGGACTGGGAACTGGAGACTGGAGACTGGAGACTGGGGAGTAGAGACAGGGGACTGGAGACTGGAGACTGGAGACTGGGAACTGGAGAGTGGCGACTGGAGACTGGAGACTGAGGACTAGAGACTGGGGACTGGAGACTGGAGACTTGAGACTGGGGACTGGAGACGAGACTGGGGACTGGAGACTGGAGACTGGAGACTGGGGACTGGAGAATGGAGACTGGAGACTGGATACTGGGGACTGGAGACTGGAGACTGGAGACTGGGGACTGGGGACTGGAGACTGGGTACTGGAGACTGGGGACTGGAGACTGGAGACTGGAGACTGGAGACTGGGGACTGGAGACTGGGGAATGGGGACTGGGGACTGGACACTGGAGCCAGGAGACTTGGGACTGGGAACTGGAGACTGCGGACTGAAAACTGGAGACAGGAGACTGGAAACTGGAGACAGCAGACTGGGGTCTGGAGACTGGAGGCTGGGGACTGTAGACTGGGGACAGGAGAATGGAGACTGGGAACTGGAGACTGGAGACTGGAGACTGGGGACTGGGGATGAGACTGGAGACTGGAGACTGGAGACAGGGGACTGGAGATGAGACTGGGGTCTGGAGACTGGAGACTGGAGGCTGGGGACGGGGTACTGGAGAATTGGGACTGGAGACTGGAGACTGGAGACTGGGGACTAGAGACTGAGGACTGGAGACTGGAGACCGGAGTCTGGGGACTGGAGACGAGACTGGGGACTGGAGACTGGAGAATTGTGACTGGAGACTGGGGACAGGAGAATGGAGACTGGAGACTGGAGACTGGGGACTGGAGACTGGAGACTGGGTAATGGAGAATGGGGACTGGAGACGAGACTGGGGACTGGAGACTGGAGACTGGGGACTGCAGACTGGAGAATGGAGACTGGAAACTGGAGACTGGGTACTGGAGACTGGGGAATGGAGACTGGAGACTGGGGACTGGAGACTGGGGACTGGAGACTGGAGACTGGAGACTCGAGACGGGGGACTGGAGGCTGCGGACTGGAGACCAGAGACTAGGGACTGGGAACTGGAGACTGGAGACTGGAGACTGGAGACTGGGGACTGGGGATGAGACTGGAGACTAGAGACTACGGACTGGAGACTGGAGACTGGAGATAGGGGACTGGAGACTGGAGACTGGATAATTGGGACTGGGAACTGGAGACTGCGGACTGGAAACTGGAGACAGGAGACTGGAGACTGGAGACTGGAGACAGGGGACAGGAGAATGGAGACTGGAGACTGGAGACTGGGGACTGGAGACAGGCGACTCGTGACTGGAGACTGGAGACTGGGGACTGGAGACTGGAGACTGAAGACTGGGGACTGGAGACGAGACTGGGGACTGGAGACTGGAGACTGGAGACTGGGGACTCGAGAATGGAGACTGGAGACTGGATACTGGAGACTGG
Source organism: Hypanus sabinus (assembly GCF_030144855.1). Classification (NCBI taxonomy): domain Eukaryota; kingdom Metazoa; phylum Chordata; class Chondrichthyes; order Myliobatiformes; family Dasyatidae; genus Hypanus; species Hypanus sabinus. The sequence goes on from NC_082718.1 coordinate 29,947,779, forward strand.
AGACTGGAGACTGGGGACTGCGGACTGGAGACTGGAGACTGGAGACTGGAGACTGGTGACTGGAGACGAGACTGGGGACGGGAGCCTGGAGACTGGAGACTGGAGCCTGGAGACTGGAGACTGGGGACTGGAGACTGGGGACTGGGGACTGGGGACTCGACACTGGAGCCAGGAGACTTGGGACTGGGAACTGGAGACTGTGGACTGGAAACTGGAGACAGGAGACTGGAAACTGGAGACAGCAGACTGGCGACTGGAGACTGGAGGCTGGGGACTGGAGACTGGAGACTGGGGACTGGAGACTGGAGACTGGAGACTCGAGACGGGGGACTGGAGGCTGCGGACTGGAGACCAGAGACTAGGGACTGGGAACTGGAGACTGGAGACTGGAGACTGGAGACTGGGGACTGGGGATGAGACTGGAGACTAGAGACTACGGATTGGAGACTGGAGACTGGAGATAGGGGACTGGAGACTGGAGACTGGATAATTGGGACTGGGAACTGGAGACTGCGGACTGGAAACTGGAGACAGGAGACTGGAGACTGGAGACAGGGGACAGGAGAATGGAGACTGGAGACTGGAGACTGGGGACTGGAGACAGGCGACTCGTGACTGGAGACTGGAGACTGGGGACTGGGGACTGGAGACTTGAGACGGGACTGGAGACGAGACTGGGGACTGGAGACTGGAGACTGGAGACTGGGGACTGGAGAATGGAGCCTGGAGACTGGAGACTGGGGACTGGAGACTGGGGACTGGGGACTGGGGACTCGACACTGGAGCCTGGAGACTGGAGACTGGTGACTGGAGACTGTGGACTGGAAACTGGAGACAGGAGACTGGAAACTGGAGACAGCAGACTGGCGACTGGAGACTGGAGGCTGGGGACTGGAGACTGGAGACTGGATACTGGGGACTGCGGAATCTGGACCAACGACTGGAGACAGGAGACTGGATGCTGCGGACTGGAGACCGGAGTCCAGGGACTGGGAACTGGAGACTGGAGACTGGAGACTGGGGACTGGAGACTGGGGACTGGAGTCTGGTGACAGGGTACTGGAGAATGGGGTCTGGAGACTGGAGACTGGACACTGGAGACTGGGGCCTGTTGAGACTGGGGACTGGAGACTGGAGACTGGAGACTGGAGACTGGGGACAGGAGAATGGAGACTGGGGACTTTAGAATGGAGACTGGAGACTGGAAACTGGAGACTGGGTACTGGAGACTGGGGAATGGAGACTGGAGACTGGGGACTGGAGACTGGAGACTGGAGACTGGAGACGGGGGACTGGAGGCCGCGGACTGGAGACTGGAGACTAGGGACTGGGAACTGGAGACTGGAGACTGGAGACTGGAGACTGGGGACTGGGGATGAGACTGGAGACTGGAGACTACGTACTGGAGACTGAAGACTGGAGACTGGAGATAGGGGACTGGAGACTGGAGACTGGAGACTTGGGACTGGGAACTGGAGACTGCCGACTGGAAACTGGAGACAGGAGACTGGAGACTGGAGACTGGAGACTGGAGACAGGGGACAGGGGACAGGAGAATGGAGACTGGAGACTGGAGACTGGGCAATGGAGACAGGGTACTGGAGAATGGGGACTGGAGACTGGAGACTGGACACTGGAGACTGGGGACTGTAGTCGAGACTAGGGACTGGAGACTGGAGGCTGGAGACTGGATACTGGGGACAGGTGACTGGAGACTGGGGTCTGGAGACTGGAGACTGGAGACTGGAGACTGGAAACTGGATACTGGGGACAGTAGACTGGAGACTGGGGACAGGAGACTGGAGACTGGAATCTGGAGACTGGGTACTGGAGACTGGGGAATGGAGACTGTAGACTGGGGACTGCAGACTGGAGAAGGGAGACTGGAGACTGGGGACTGGAGGCTGCGGACTGGAGCCCGGAGAACAGGGACTGTGAACTGGAGACTGCAGACTGGAGACTGGAGACTGGGGACTGGGGATGAGACTGGAGACTGGAGACTGGAGACAGGGGACTGGAGACTGGAGACTGGGTACTGGAGAATGGGGACTGGAGACGCAACACGGGACTGGAGACTGGAGACTGGGGACTGGAGAATTTTGACTGGAGACTCAGACTGGAGACTGGGGACTGGGTACTGGAGAATGGGGACTGGAGACTGGAGACTGGGGACTAGAGACTGGGGACTGGAGACTGGAGACTGGAGACTGGGGACAGGAGAGTGGAGACTGGGGACAGGAGACTGGAGACTGGAGACTGGAAACTGGAGACTGGGTACTGGAGACTGGGGAATGGAGTCTGGAGACTGGGGACTGGAGACTGGAGACGGGAGACTGGAGACTGGGGACTGGAGGCTGCGGACTGGAGACTGGAGACCAGGGACTGGGAACTGGAGACTGGAGACTGGAGACTGGGGAGTAGAGACAGGGGACTGGAGACTGGAGACTGGAGACTGGGAACTGGAGAGTGGCGACTGGAGACTGGAGACTGGAGACTGGGGATTGGAGACTGGGGACTGGGTACTGGAGAATGGGGACTGGAGACTGGAGACTGAGGACTAGAGACTGGGGACTGGAGACTGGAGACTTGAGACTGGGGACTGGAGACGAGACTGGGGACTGGAGACTGGAGACTGGAGAATGGGGACTGGAGAATGGAGACTGGAGACTGGATACTGGGGACTGGAGACTGGAGACTGGGGACTGTGGACTGGAGACTGGGTACTGGAGACTGGGGACTGGAGACTGGAGACTGGAGACTGGAGACTGGAGACTGGGGACTGGAGACTGGGGAATGGGGACTATGGACTGGACACTGGAGCCAGGAGACTTGGGACTTGGAACTGGAGACTGCGGACTGGAAACTGGAGACAGGAGACTGGAAACTGGAGACAGCAGACTGGGGTGTGGAGACTGGAGGCTGGGGACCGGAGACTGGGGACAGGAGAATGGAGACTGGGAACTGGAGACTGGAGACTGGAGACTGGAGACTGGGGACTGGGGCTGAGACTGGGGACTGGAGACTGGAGACTGGGGATTGGAGACTGGGGACTGGGTACTGGAGAATGGGGACTGGAGACTGGAGAATGAGGACTAGAGACTGGGGACTGGAGACTGGAGACTTGAGACTGGGGACTGGCGACGAGACTGGGGACTGGAGACTGGAGACTGGAGACTGGGGACTGGAGAATGGAGACTGGAGACTGGATACTGGGGACTGGAGACTGGAGACTGGAGACTGGGGACTGGGGACTGGAGACTGAGTACTGGAGACTGGGGACTGGAGACTGGAGACTGGAGACTGGAGACTGGAGACTGGGGACTGGAGAGTGGGGAATGGGGACTGGGGACTGGACACTGGAGCCAGGAGACTTGGGACTGGGGACTGGAGACTGGGGACAGGAGAATGGAGACTGGGAACTGGAGACTGGAGACTGGAGACTGGAGACTCGGGACTGGGGATGAGACTGGAGACTGGAGACTGGAGACAGGGGACTGGAGATGAGACTGGGGTCTGGAGACTGGAGACTGGAGACTGGGGACTGGAGACCGGGGACGGGGTACTGGAGAATTGGGACTTGAGACTGGAGACTGGAGACTGGGGACTAGAGACTGAGGACTGGAGACTGGAGACTGGAGTCTGGGGACTGGCGATGAGACTGGGGACTGGAGACTGGAGAATTGTGACTGGAGACTGGGGACAGGAGAATGGAGACTGGAGACTGGGGACTGGAGACTGGAGACTGGGTACTGGAGAATGGGGACTGGAGACGAGACTGGGACTGGAGACTGGAGACTGGGGACTGCAGACTGGAGAATGGAGACTGGAAACTGGAGACTGGGTACTGGAGACTGGGGAATGGAGACTGGAGACTGGGGACTGGAGACTGGAGACTGGAGACTCGAGACGGGGGACTGGAGGCTGCGGACTGGAGACCAGAGACTAGGGACTGGGAACTGGAGACTGGAGACTGGAGACTGGAGACTGGGGACTGGGGATGAGACTGGAGACTAGAGACTACGGACTGGAGACTGGAGACTGGAGATAGGGGACTGGAGACTGGAGACTGGATAATTGGGACTGGGAACTGGAGACTGCGGACTGGAAACTGGAGACAGGAGACTGGAGACTGGAGACTGGAGACAGGGGACAGGAGAATGGAGACTGGAGACTGGAGACTGGGGACTGGAGACAGGCGACTCGTGACTGGAGACTGGAGACTGGGGACTGGAGACTGGAGACTGGAGACTGGAGACTGGGGACTGGAGACGAGACTGGGGACTGGAGACTGGAGACTGGAGACTGGGGACTGGAGAATGGAGACTGGAGACTGGATACTGGAGACTGGAGACTGGAGACTGGGGACTGAGGACTGGAGACTGGAGACTGGAGACGAGACTGGGGACGGGAGCCTGGAGACTGGAGACTGGAGCCTGGAGACTGGAGACTGGGGACTGGAGACTGGGGACTGGGGACTGGGGACTGGGGACTCGACACTGGAGCCAGGAGACTTGGGACTGGGAACTGGAGACTGTGGACTGGAAACTGGAGACAGGAGACTGGAAACTGGAGACAGCAGACTGGCGACTGGAGACTGGAGGCTGGGGACTGGAGACTGGAGACTGGATACTGGGGACGGCGGAATCTGGACCAATGACTGGAGACAGGAGACTGGATGCTGCGGACTGGAGACCGGAGTCCAGGGACTGGGAACTGGAGACTGGAGACTGGAGACTGGGGACTGGAGACTGGGGACTGGAGTCTGGAGACAGGGTACTGGAGAATGGGGTCTGGAGACTGGAGACTGGAGAATGGGGACTGGAGAATGGAGACTGGAGACTGGATACTGGGGACTGGAGACTGGAGACTGGGGACTGGGGACTGGAGACTGGGTACTGGAGACTGGGGACTGGAGACTGGAGACTGGAGACTGGAGACTGGGGACTGGAGACTGAGGAATGGGGACTATGGACTGGACACTGGAGCCAGGAGACTTGGGACTGGGAACTGGAGACTGCGGACTGGAAACTGGAGACAGGAGACTGGAAACTGGAGACAGCAGACTGGGGTGTGGAGACTGGAGTCTGGGGACTGGAGACTGGGGACAGGAGAATGGAGACTGGGAACTGGAGACTGGAGACTGGAGACTGGGGACTGGAGACTGGGGAATGGGGACTGGGGACTGGACACTGGAGCCAGGAGACTTGGGACTGGGGACTGGAGACTGGGGACAGGAGAATGGAGACTGGGAACTGGAGACTGGAGACTGGAGACTGGAGACTCGGGACTGGGGATGAGACTGGAGACTGGAGACTGGAGACAGGGGACTGGAGATGAGACTGGGGTCTGGAGACTGGAGACTGGAGACTGGGGACTGGAGACCGGGGACGGGGTACTGGAGAATTGGGACTGGAGACTGGAGACTGGAGACTGGGGACTAGAGACTGAGGACTGGAGACTGGAGACTGGAGTCTGGGGACTGGCGACGAGACTGGGGACTGGAGACTGGAGAATTGTGACTGGAGACTGGGGACAGGAGAATGGAGACTGGAGACTGGGGACTGGAGACTGGAGACTGGGTACTGGAGAATGGGGACTGGAGACGAGACTGGGACTGGAGACTGGAGACTGGGGACTGCAGACTGGAGAATGGAGACTGGAAACTGGAGACTGGGTACTGGAGACTGGGGAATGGAGACTGGAGACTGGGGACTGGAGACTGGAGACTGGAGACTCGAGACGGGGGACTGGAGGCTGCGGACTGGAGACCAGAGACTAGGGACTGGGAACTGGAGACTGGAGACTGGAGACTGGAGACTGGGGACTGGGGATGAGACTGGAGACTAGAGACTACGGACTGGAGACTGGAGACTGGAGATAGGGGACTGGAGACTGGAGACTGGATAATTGGGACTGGGAACTGGAGACTGCGGACTGGAAACTGGAGACAGGAGACTGGAGACTGGAGACTGGAGACAGGGGACAGGAGAATGGAGACTGGAGACTGGAGACTGGGGACTGGAGACAGGCGACTCGTGACTGGAGACTGGAGACTGGGGACTGGAGACTGGAGACTGGAGACTGGAGACTGGGGACTGGAGACGAGACTGGGGACTGGAGACTGGAGACTGGAGACTGGGGACTGGAGAATGGAGACTGGAGACTGGATACTGGAGACTGGAGACTTGGGACTGGGGACTGGAGACTGGGGACAGGAGAATGGAGACTGGGTACTGGAGACTGGGGAATGGAGACTGGAGACTGGAGACTCGAGACGGGGGACTGGAGGCTGCGGACTGGAGACCAGAGACTAGGGACTGGGAACTGGAGACTGGAGACTGGAGACTGGAGACTGGGGACTGGGGATGAGACTGGAGACTAGAGACTACGGACTGGAGACTGGAGACTGGAGATAGGGGACTGGAGACTGGAGACTGGATAATTGGGACTGGGAACTGGAGACTGCGGACTGGAAACTGGAGACAGGAGACTGGAGACTGGAGACTGGAGACAGGGGACAGGAGAATGGAGACTGGAGACTGGAGACTGGGGACTGGAGACAGGCGACTCGTGACTGGAGACTGGAGACTGGGGACTGGAGACTGGAGACTGGAGACTGGAGACTGGGGACTGGAGACGAGACTGGAGACTGGAGACTGGAGACTGGAGACTGGGGACTGGAGAATGGAGACTGGAGACTGGATACTGGAGACTGGAGACTGGAGACTGGGGACTGAGGACTGGAGACTGGAGACTGGAGACGAGACTGGGGACGGGAGCCTGGAGACTGGAGACTGGAGCCTGGAGACTGGAGACTGGGGACTGGAGACTGGGGACTGGGGACTGGGGACTCGACACTGGAGCCAGGAGACTTGGGACTGGGAACTGGAGACTGTGGACTGGAAACTGGAGACAGGAGACTGGAAACTGGAGACAGCAGACTGGCGACTGGAGACTGGAGGCTGGGGACTGGAGACTGGAGACTGGATACTGGGGACGGCGGAATCTGGACCAATGACTGGAGACAGGAGACTGGATGCTGCGGACTGGAGACCGGAGTCCAGGGACTGGGAACTGGAGACTGGAGACTGGAGACTGGGGACTGGAGACTGGGGACTGGAGTCTGGAGACAGGGTACTGGAGAATGGGGTCTGGAGACTGGAGACTGGAGAATGGGGACTGGAGAATGGAGACTGGAGACTGGATACTGGGGACTGGAGACTGGAGACTGGGGACTGGGGACTGGAGACTGGGTACTGGAGACTGGGGACTGGAGACTGGAGACTGGAGACTGGAGACTGGGGACTGGAGACTGGGGAATGGGGACTATGGACTGGACACTGGAGCCAGGAGACTTGGGACTGGGAACTGGAGACTGCGGACTGGAAACTGGAGACAGGAGACTGGAAACTGGAGACAGCAGACTGGGGTGTGGAGACTGGAGGCTGGGGACTGGAGACTGGGGACAGGAGAATGGAGACTGGGAACTGGAGACTGGAGACTGGGGACTGGGGATGAGACTGGAGACTGGAAACTGGAGACAGGGGACTGGAGACTGGAGACTGGGGAGTAGAGACAGGGGACTGGAGACTGGAGACTGGGGACTGGAGATGAGACTGGGGTCTGGAGACTGGAGACTGGAGACTGGGTACTGGAGAATGGGGACAGGAGACTGGAGACTGGGGACTAGAGACTGGGGACTGGAGACTGGAGACTGGAGACTGGGGCCTGGAGACAAGACTGGGGACTGGAGACTGGAGACTGGATACTGGGGACTGCGGACTCTGGACCAACGACTGGAGACAGGAGACTGGATGCTGCGGACTGGAGACCGGAGTCCAGGGACTGGGAACTGGAGACTGGAGACTGGAGACTGGGGACTGGAGACTGGGGACTGGAGTCTGGAGACAGGGTACTGGAGAATGGGGTCTGGAGACTGGAGACTGGACACTGGAGACTGGGGCCTGTTGAGACTGGGACTGGAGACTGGAGACTGGAGACTGGAGACTGGGGACAGGAGACTGGAGACTGGGGACAGGAGACTGGAGACTGGAGACTGGAAACTGGAGACTGGGTACTGGAGACTGGGGAATGGAGTCTGGAGACTGGGGACTGGAGACTGGAGACGGGAGACTGGAGACTGGGGACTGGAGGCTGTGGACTGGAGACCTGAGACCAGGGACTGGGAACTGGAGACTGGAGACTGGAGACTGGAGACTGGGGACTGGGGATGAGACTGGAGACTAGAGACTGGAGACTAGGGACTGGAGACTGGAGACTGGAGACGGGAGACTGGAGACTGTGGAGTAGAGACAGGGGACTGGAGACTAGAGACTGGAGACTGGGAACTGGAGAGTTGCGACTGGAGACTGGAGACTGGAGACTGGGGATTGGAGACTGGGGACTGGGTACTGGAGAATGGGGACTGGAGACTGGAGACAGAGGACTAGAGACTGGTGACTGGAGACTGGAGACTTGAGACTGGGGACTGGAGACGAGACTGGGGACTGGAGACTGGAGACTGGAGACTGGGGACTGGAGAATGGAGACTGGAGACTGGATACTGGGGACTGGAGACTGGAGACTGGAGACTGGGGACTGGGGACTGGAGACTGGGTACTGGAGACTGGGGACTGGAGACTGGAGACTGGAGACTGGAGACTGGAGACTGGGGACTGGAGACTGGGGAATGGGGACTGGGGACTGGACACTGGAGCCAGGAGACTTGGGACTGGGAACTGGAGACTGCGGACTGGAAACTGGAGACAGGAGACTGGAAACTGGAGACAGCAGACTGGGGTCTGGAGACTGGAGGCTGGGGACTGGAGACTGGGGACAGGAGAATGGAGACTGGGGACAGGAGACTGGAGACTGGGGACTAGAGACTGGGGACTGGAGACTGGAGACTGGAGACTGGGGCCTGGAGACAAGACTGGGGACTGGAGACAGGAGAATGGAGACTGGGAACTGGAGACTGGAGACTGGAGACTGGGGAGTAGAGACAGGGGACTGGAGACTGGAGACTGGGGACTGGAGATTAGACTGGGGTCTGGAGACTGGAGACTGGGTCCTGGAGAATGGGGACAGGAGACTGGAGACTGGGGACTAGAGACTGGGGACTGGAGACTGGAGACTGGAGACTGGGGCCTGGAGACAAGACTGGGGACTGGAGACTGGAGACTGGAGACGGGGCAGGAGAATGGAGACTGGAGACTGAGGACTGGAGACTGGAGACTAGAGACTGGAGACTGGGGACTGGAGACGACACTGGGGACGGGAGACTGGAGACTGGAGACTGGAGACTGGGGACTGACGACGAGACTGGGGTCGGGAGACTGGTGACTGGAGACTGGAGACTGGAGACTGGGGACTGGAGACTGGGGACGGGGTACTGGAGAATTGGGACTGGAGACTGGAGACTGGAGACTGGAGACTGGAGACTGGGGACTGGAGACTGGGGACGGGGTACTGGAGAATTGTGACAGGAGACTGGAGACTGGGGACTAGAGACTGAGGACTGGAGACTGGAGACTGGAGTCTGGGGACTGGAGACGAGACTGGGGACTGGAGACTGGAGAATTGTGACTGGAGACTGGGGACAGGAGAATGGAGACTGGAGACTGGAGACTGTGGACTGGAGACTGGGGAATGGGGACTATGGACTGGACACTGGAGACAGGAGACTTGGGACTGGGAACTGGAGACTGCGGACTGGAAACTGGAGACAGGAGACTGGAAACTGGAGACAGCAGACTGGGGTGTGGAGACTGGAGGCTGGGGACTGGAGACTGGGGACAGGAGAATGGAGACTGGGAACTGGAGACTGGAGACTGGAGACTGGAGACTGGGGACTGGGGATGAGACTGGAGACTGGAAACTGGAGACAGGGGACTGGAGACTGGAGACTGGGGAGTAGAGACAGGGGACTGGAGACTGGAGACTGGGGACTGGAGATGAGATTGGGGTCTGGAGACTGGAGACTGGAGACTGGGTACTGGAGAATGGGGACAGGAGACTGGAGACTGGGGACTAGAGACTGGGGACTGGAGACTGGAGACTGGAGACTGGGGCCTGGAGACAAGACTGGGGACTGGAGACTGGAGACTGGATACTGGGGACTGCGGACTCTGGACCAACGACTGGAGACAGGAGACTGGATGCTGCGGACTGGAGACCGGAGTCCAGGGACTGGGAACTGGAGACTGGAGACTGGAGACTGGGGACTGGAGACTGGGGACTGGAGTCTGGAGACAGGGTACTGGAGAATGGGGTCTGGAGACTGGAGACTGGACACTGGAGACTGGGGCCTGTTGAGACTGGGGACTGGAGACTGGAGACTGGAGACTGGAGACTGGGGACAGGAGACTGGAGACTGGGGACAGGAGACTGGAGACTGGAGACTGGAAACTGGAGACTGGGTACTGGAGACTGGGGAATGGAGTCTGGAGACTGGGGACTGGAGACTGGAGACGGGAGACTGGAGACTGGGGACTGGAGGCTGCGGACTGGAGACCGGAGACCAGGGACTGGGAACTGGAGAGTTGCGACTGGAGACTGGAGACTGGAGACTGGGGATTGGAGACTGGGGACTGGGTACTGGAGAATGGGGACTGGAGACTGGAGACAGAGGACTAGAGACTAGTGACTGGAGACTGGAGACTTGAGACTGGGGACTGGAGACGAGACTGGGGACTGGAGACTGGAGACTGGAGACTGGGGACTGGAGAATGGAGACTGGGGACTGGAGACTGGAGACTGGAGACTGGAGACTGGGGACTGGGGATGAGACTGGAGACTAGAGACTGGAGACTAGGGACTGGAGACTGGAGACTGGAGACGGGAGACTGGAGACTGGGGAGTAGAGACAGGGGACTGGAGACTAGAGACTGGAGACTGGGAACTGGAGAGTTGCGACTGGAGACTGGAGACTGGAGACTGGGGATTGGAGACTGGGGACTGGGTACTGGAGAATGGGGACTGGAGACTGAAGACAGAGGACTAGAGACTAGTGACTGGAGACTGGAGACTTGAGACTGGGGACTGGAGACGAGACTGGGGACTGGAGACTGGAGACTGGAGACTGGGGACTGGAGAATGGAGACTGGAGACTGGATACTGGGGACTGGAGACTGGAGACTGGAGACTGGGGACTGGGGACTGGAGACTGGGTACTGGAGACTGGGGACTGGAGACTGGAGACTGGAGACTGGAGACTGGGGACTGGAGACTGGGGAATGGGGACTGGGGACTGGACACTGGAGCCAGGAGACTTGGGACTGGGAACTGGAGACTGCGGACTGGAAACTGGAGACAGGAGACTGGAAACTGGAGACAGCAGACTGGGGTCTGGAGACTGGAGGCTGGGGACTGGAGACTGGGGACAGGAGAATGGAGACTGGGAACTGGAGACTGGAGACTGGAGACTGGGGAGTAGAGACAGGGGACTGGAGACTGGAGACTGGGGACTAGAGACTGGGGACTGGAGACTGGAGACTGGAGACTGGGGCCTGGAGACAAGACTGGGGACTGGAGACTGGAGACTGGAGATGGGGCAGGAGAATGGAGACTGGAGACTGAGGACTGGAGACTGGAGACTAGAGACTGGAGACTGGGGACTGGAGACGACACTGGGGACGGGAGACTGGAGACTGGAGACTGGAGACTGGGGACTGACGACGAGACTGGGGTCGGGAGACTGGTGACTGGAGACTGGAGACTGGAGACTGGGGACTGGAGACTGGGGACGGGGTACTGGAGAATTGGGACTGGAGACTGGAGACTGGAGACTGGAGACTGGAGACTGGGGACTGGAGACTGGGGACGGGGTACTGGAGAATTGGGACTGGAGACTGGAGACTGGGGACTAGAGACTGAGGACTGGAGACTGGAGACTGGAGTCTGGGGACTGGAGACTGGTGACTGGAGACTGGAGACTGGAGACTGGGGACTGGAGACTGGGGACGGGGTACTGGAGAATTGTGACTGGAGACTGGAGACTGGGGACTAGAGACTGAGGACTGGAGACTGGAGACTGGAGTCTGGAGACTGGAGACGAGACTGGGGACTGGAGACTGGAGAATTGTGACTGGAGACTGGGGCCTGGGGACAGGGGACTCGAGACTGGAGATTGGAGTCTGGGGACTGGGGACTGGAGACTGGAGATTGGAGTCTGGGGACTGGGGACTGGAGACTGGAGACTGGGGACTGGAAACTGTTGACTGGAGACTGGAGACTGGGGACTGGAGACGAGTGTGGACTGGAGACTGGAGACTGGAGACTGGAGACTGGGGACTGGGGACAGGGGACAGGGGACTCGAGACTGGAGATTGGAGTCTGGGGACTGGGGACTGGAGACTGGAGATTGGAGTCTGGGGACTGGGGACTGGAGACTGGGGACTGGAGACTGGAGACTGGAGACTGGAATCTGGAGACTGGGTACTGGAGACTGGGGAATGGAGACTGGAGACTGGGGGCTAGAGACTGGAGACGAGACTGGAGACTTGGGTTTGGGAACTGGAGACTGGGGACTGGAAACTGGAGACAGGAGACTGGGGTCTGGAGACTGGAGGCTGGGGACTAGAGACTGGAGACTGGGGACTGGAGACTGGAGAGTGTGGACTAGGGACTGTGGACTGGAAATTTGTGGCTGGGGATTGGAGATTGGGGACTGGAGACTGGACACTGGTGACTGGAGAGTGTGGACTAGGGACTGGGGAGTGAAACTGGTGACTGGAGACTGGAGACTAGGGACTGGGGACTGGAGACTGGGGCTGGAGACTGGGAACTGGAGACTGCAGACAGGAGACTGGGGTCTGGAGACTGGAGGCTGGGGACTAGAGACTGGAGACTGGGGACTGGAGACAGGAGACGAGTCTGGAGACTGGAGACAGGGGACTGGAGACAGGAGACGAGTCTGGAGACTGGGGACTGGAAACTGGAGACAGGATTCTGGGGTCTGGAGACTGGAGGCTGGGGACTAGAGACTGGAGACTGGGGACTGGAGACTGGGGACTGGAGATTAGACTGGGGTCTGGAGACTGGAGACTGGGTCCTGGAGAATGGGGACAGGAGACTGGAGACTGGGGACTAGAGACTGGGGACTGGAGACTGGAGACTGGAGACTGGGGCCTGGAGACAAGACTGGGGACTGGAGACTGGAGACTGGAGACGGGGCAGGAGAATGGAGACTGGAGACTGAGGACTGGAGACTGGAGACTAGAGACTGGAGACTGGGGACTGGAGACGACACTGGGGACGGGAGACTGGAGACTGGAGACTGGAGACTGGGGACTGACGACGAGACTGGGGTCGGGAGACTGGTGACTGGAGACTGGAGACTGGAGACTGGGGACTGGAGACTGGGGACGGGGTACTGGAGAATTGGGACTGGAGACTGGAGACTGGAGACTGGAGACTGGAGACTGGGGACTGGAGACTGGGGACGGGGTACTGGAGAATTGTGACAGGAGACTGGAGACTGGGGACTAGAGACTGAGGACTGGAGACTGGAGACTGGAGTCTGGGGACTGGAGACGAGACTGGGGACTGGAGACTGGAGAATTGTGACTGGAGACTGGGGACAGGAGAATGGAGACTGGAGACTGGAGACTGTGGACTGGAGACTGGGGAATGGGGACTATGGACTGGACACTGGAGACAGGAGACTTGGGACTGGGAACTGGAGACTGCGGACTGGAAACTGGAGACAGGAGACTGGAAACTGGAGACAGCAGACTGGGGTGTGGAGACTGGAGGCTGGGGACTGGAGACTGGGGACAGGAGAATGGAGACTGGGAACTGGAGACTGGAGACTGGAGACTGGAGACTGGGGACTGGGGATGAGACTGGAGACTGGAAACTGGAGACAGGGGACTGGAGACTGGAGACTGGGGAGTAGAGACAGGGGACTGGAGACTGGAGACTGGGGACTGGAGATGAGACTGGGGTCTGGAGACTGGAGACTGGAGACTGGGTACTGGAGAATGGGGACAGGAGACTGGAGACTGGGGACTAGAGACTGGGGACTGGAGACTGGAGACTGGAGACTGGGGCCTGGAGACAAGACTGGGGACTGGAGACTGGAGACTGGATACTGGGGACTGCGGACTCTGGACCAACGACTGGAGACAGGAGACTGGATGCTGCGGACTGGAGACCGGAGTCCAGGGACTGGGAACTGGAGACTGGAGACTGGAGACTGGGGACTGGAGACTGGGGACTGGAGTCTGGAGACAGGGTACTGGAGAATGGGGTCTGGAGACTGGAGACTGGACACTGGAGACTGGGGCCTGTTGAGACTGGGGACTGGAGACTGGAGACTGGAGACTGGAGACTGGGGACAGGAGACTGGAGACTGGGGACAGGAGACTGGAGACTGGAGACTGGAAACTGGAGACTGGGTACTGGAGACTGGGGAATGGAGTCTGGAGACTGGGGACTGGAGACTGGAGACGGGAGACTGGAGACTGGGGACTGGAGGCTGCGGACTGGAGACCGGAGACCAGGGACTGGGAACTGGAGAGTTGCGACTGGAGACTGGAGACTGGAGACTGGGGATTGGAGACTGGGGACTGGGTACTGGAGAATGGGGACTGGAGACTGGAGACAGAGGACTAGAGACTAGTGACTGGAGACTGGAGACTTGAGACTGGGGACTGGAGACGAGACTGGGGACTGGAGACTGGAGACTGGAGACTGGGGACTGGAGAATGGAGACTGGGGACTGGAGACTGGAGACTGGAGACTGGAGACTGGGGACTGGGGATGAGACTGGAGACTAGAGACTGGAGACTAGGGACTGGAGACTGGAGACTGGAGACGGGAGACTGGAGACTGGGGAGTAGAGACAGGGGACTGGAGACTAGAGACTGGAGACTGGGAACTGGAGAGTTGCGACTGGAGACTGGAGACTGGAGACTGGGGATTGGAGACTGGGGACTGGGTACTGGAGAATGGGGACTGGAGACTGGAGACAGAGGACTAGAGACTAGTGACTGGAGACTGGAGACTTGAGACTGGGGACTGGAGACGAGACTGGGGACTGGAGACTGGAGACTGGAGACTGGGGACTGGAGAATGGAGACTGGAGACTGGATACTGGGGACTGGAGACTGGAGACTGGAGACTGGGGACTGGGGACTGGAGACTGGGTACTGGAGACTGGGGACTGGAGACTGGAGACTGGAGACTGGAGACTGGGGACTGGAGACTGGGGAATGGGGACTGGGGACTGGACACTGGAGCCAGGAGACTTGGGACTGGGAACTGGAGACTGCGGACTGGAAACTGGAGACAGGAGACTGGAAACTGGAGACAGCAGACTGGGGTCTGGAGACTGGAGGCTGGGGACTGGAGACTGGGGACAGGAGAATGGAGACTGGGAACTGGAGACTGGAGACTGGAGACTGGGGAGTAGAGACAGGGGACTGGAGACTGGAGACTGGGGACTGGAGATTAGACTGGGGTCTGGAGACTGGAGACTGGGTCCTGGAGAATGGGGACAGGAGACTGGAGACTGGGGACTAGAGACTGGGGACTGGAGACTGGAGACTGGAGACTGGGGCCTGGAGACAAGACTGGGGACTGGAGACTGGAGACTGGAGATGGGGCAGGAGAATGGAGACTGGAGACTGAGGACTGGAGACTGGAGACTAGAGACTGGAGACTGGGGACTGGAGACGACACTGGGGACGGGAGACTGGAGACTGGAGACTGGAGACTGGGGACTGACGACGAGACTGGGGTCGGGAGACTGGTGACTGGAGACTGGAGACTGGAGACTGGGGACTGGAGACTGGGGACGGGGTACTGGAGAATTGGGACTGGAGACTGGAGACTGGAGACTGGAGACTGGAGACTGGGGACTGGAGACTGGGGACGGGGTACTGGAGAATTGGGACTGGAGACTGGAGACTGGGGACTAGAGACTGAGGACTGGAGACTGGAGACTGGAGTCTGGGGACTGGAGACTGGTGACTGGAGACTGGAGACTGGAGACTGGGGACTGGAGACTGGGGACGGGGTACTGGAGAATTGTGACTGGAGACTGGAGACTGGGGACTAGAGACTGAGGACTGGAGACTGGAGACTGGAGTCTGGAGACTGGAGACGAGACTGGGGACTGGAGACTGGAGAATTGTGACTGGAGACTGGGGCCTGGGGACAGGGGACTCGAGACTGGAGATTGGAGTCTGGGGACTGGGGACTGGAGACTGGAGATTGGAGTCTGGGGACTGGGGACTGGAGACTGGAGACTGGGGACTGGAAACTGTTGACTGGAGACTGGAGACTGGGGACTGGAGACGAGTGTGGACTGGAGACTGGAGACTGGAGACTGGAGACTGGGGACTGGGGACAGGGGACAGGGGACTCGAGACTGGAGATTGGAGTCTGGGGACTGGGGACTGGAGACTGGAGATTGGAGTCTGGGGACTGGGGACTGGAGACTGGGGACTGGAGACTGGAGACTGGAGACTGGAATCTGGAGACTGGGTACTGGAGACTGGGGAATGGAGACTGGAGACTGGGGGCTAGAGACTGGAGACGAGACTGGAGACTTGGGTTTGGGAACTGGAGACTGGGGACTGGAAACTGGAGACAGGAGACTGGGGTCTGGAGACTGGAGGCTGGGGACTAGAGACTGGAGACTGGGGACTGGAGACTGGAGAGTGTGGACTAGGGACTGTGGACTGGAAATTTGTGGCTGGGGATTGGAGATTGGGGACTGGAGACTGGACACTGGTGACTGGAGAGTGTGGACTAGGGACTGGGGAGTGAAACTGGTGACTGGAGACTGGAGACTAGGGACTGGGGACTGGAGACTGGGGCTGGAGACTGGGAACTGGAGACTGCAGACAGGAGACTGGGGTCTGGAGACTGGAGGCTGGGGACTAGAGACTGGAGACTGGGGACTGGAGACAGGAGACGAGTCTGGAGACTGGAGACAGGGGACTGGAGACAGGAGACGAGTCTGGAGACTGGGGACTGGAAACTGGAGACAGGATTCTGGGGTCTGGAGACTGGAGGCTGGGGACTAGAGACTGGAGACTGGGGACTGGAGACTGGGGACTGGAGACTGGGGACTGGAGGCTGGAGACTGGAGAGTGGGGACTAGGGACTGGGGACTAGAAACTGGTGACTGGAGACTGGAGACTGGGGTCTGGGGATGAGACTGGAGACTGGAGACTGGGGACTGGAGACTGGGGACTGGAGACTGGAGGCTGGGGCCTGGAGACATGATACTGGGGACTGGAGACTGGACAGTGGAGACTGGGGACTGCGGACTGGAGACTGGGGACTGGTGACTGGAGACTGGAGACTGGGGACTGGAGACTGGAGACTGGAGACAGGAGACTAGAGACTGGGGACTGGGGACTGGGGACAGGGGACTCGAGACTGGAGATTGGAGTCTGGGGACTGGGGACTGGAGACTGGAGATTGTAGTCTGGGGACTGGGGACTGGAGACTGGGGACTGGAGACTGGAGACTGGAGACTGGAATCTGGAGACTGGGTACTGGAGACTGGGGAATGGAGACTGGAGACTGGGGGCTAGAGACTGGAGACTGGAGACTTGGGTTTGGGAACTGGAGACTGGGGACTGGGAACTGGGGACGAGACTGGAGACTGTAGACTGGGGACAGGGAACTGGAGAGTGGGGACTGCAGGTTGGAGACTGGAGACTGGAGACTGGAGACGGGACAAGAGTCTCGTGACTGGGGACTGGAGACTGGAGACTGGAGACTGGGGACTGGAGACTGGAGACTGGAGACTGGAGACTCGGGACTGGAATACGGAGACTGGGGACTAGAGACTGGGGACTGGAGACTGGAGACTGGGGACTGGAGACGAGTGTGGACTGGAGACTGGAGACTGGAGACTGGAGACTGGGGACAGGGGACAGGGGACTCGAGACTGGAGATTGGAGTCTGGGGACTGGGGACTGGAGACTGGAGATTGGAGTCTGGGGACTGGGGACTGGAGACTGGAGACTGGGGACTGGGGACTGGAGACTGGAGACTGGAGACTGGAGACTGTAGACTGGAGACTGGAGACTGGGGACTGGAGGAGAGTGTGGACTGGAGACTGGAGACTGGAGACTGGAGACTGGAGACTGGGGACTGGGGACTGGGGACAGGGGACTCGAGACTGGAGATTGGAGTCTGGGGACTGGGGACTGGAGACTGGAGATTGGAGTCTGGGGACTGGGGACTGGAGACTGGAGACTGGGGACTGGAGACTGTAGACTGGAGACTGGAGACTGGGGACTGGAGACGAGTGTGGACTGGAGACTGGAGACTGGAGACTGGAGACTGGGGACTGGGGACAGGGGACTCGAGACTGGAGATTGGAGTCTGGGGACTGGGGACTGGAGACTGGAGATTGGAGTCTGGGGTCTGGGGACTGCAGACTGGGGACTGGAGACTGGAGACTGGAGACTGGAATCTGGAGACTGAATACTGGAGTCTGGGGAATGGAGACTGGAGACTGGGGGCTAGAGACTGGAGACTGGAGACTGGAGATTTGGGTTTGGGAACTGGAGACTGGGGACTGGGAACTGGGGACGAGACTGGAGACTGTAGACTGGGGACAGGGAACTGGAGAGTGGGGACTGCAGATTGGAGACTGGAGACTGGAGACTGGAGACGGGACAAGAGACTCGTGACTGGGGACTGGAGACTGGAGACTGGAGACTGGAGACTGGGGACTGGAATCTGGAGACTGGGGACTAGAGACTGGGGACTGGAGACTGGAGACTGGGGACTGGAGACTGTAGACTGGAGACTGGAGACTGGGGACTGGAGACGAGTGTGGACTGGAGACTGGAGACTGGAGACTGGAGACTGGAGACTGGGGACTGGGGACTGGGGACAGGAGACTCGAGACTGGAGATTGGAGTCTGGGGACTGGGGTCTGGAGACTGGAGATTGGAGTCTGGGGACTGGGAATGGAGACTGGAGACTGGGGACTGGAGACTGTAGACTGGAGACTGGAGACTGCGGACTGGAGACTGGGGACTGGTGACTGGAGACTGGAGACTTGGGACTGGAGACTGGAGACTGGAGACAGGAGACTAGAGACTGGGGACTGGGGACTGGGGACAGGGGACTCGAGACTGGAGATTGGAGTCTGGGGACTGGGGACTGGAGACTGGAGATTGTAGTCTAGGGACTGGGGACTGGAGACTGGGGACTGGAGACTGGGTACTGGAGACTGGGTACTGGAGACTGGGGAATGGAGACTGGAGACTGGGGGCTAGAGACTGGAGACTGGAGACTGGAGACTTGGGTTTGGGAACTGGAGACTGGGGACTGGGAACTGGGGACGAGACTGGAGACTGTAGACTGGGGACAGGGTACTGGAGAGTGGGGACTGCAGATTGGAGACTGGAGACTGGAGACTGGAGACGGGACAAGAGACTCGTGACTGGGGACTGGAGACTGGAGACTGGAGACTGGGGACTGGAGACTGGAGACTGGAGACTGGAGACTGGAGACTGGGGACTGGAATATGGAGACTGGGGACTAGAGACTGGGGACTGGAGACTGGAGACTGGGGACTGGAGACTGTAGACTGGAGACTGGAGACTGGGGACTGGAGACGAGTGTGGACTGGAGACTGGAGACTGGAGACTGGAGACTGGGGACTGGGGACAAGGGACTCGAGACTGGAGATTGGAGTCTGGGGACTGGGGACTGGAGACTGGAGATTGGAGTCTGGGGACTGGGGACTGGAGACTGGAGACTGGGGACTGGGGACTGGAGACTGGAGACTGGGGACTGGAGACGAGTGTGGACTGGAGACTGGAGACTGGAGACTGGAGACTGGAGATTGGAGTCTGGAGACTGGGGACTGGGGACTGGGGACAGGGGACTCGAGACTGGAGAATGGAGTCTGGGGACTGGGGACTGGAGACTGGAGATTGGAGTCTGGGGACTGGGGACTGGAGACTGGAGACTGGGGACTGGAGACTGTAGACTGGAGACTGGAGACTGGGGACTGGAGACGAGTGTGGACTGGAGACTGGAGACTGGAGACTGGAGACTGGGGACTGGGGACAGTGGAATCGAGACTGGAGATTGGAGTCTGGGGACGGGGGACTGGAGACTGGAGATTGGAGTCTGGGGACTGGGGACTGGAGACTGGGGACTGGAGACTGGAGACTGGAGACTGGAATCTGGAGACTGGGTACTGGAGACTGGGGAATGGAGACTGGAGACTGGGGGCTAGAGACTGGAGACTGGAGACTGGAGATTTGGGTTTGGGAACTGGAGACTGGGTTCTGGGAACTGGGGACGAGACTGGAGACTGTAGTCTGGGGACAGGGAACTGGAGAGTGGGGACTGCAGATTGGAGACTGGAGACTGGAGACCGGAGACGGGACAAGAGACTCGTGACTGGGGACTGGAGACTGGAGACTGGAGACTGGAGACTGGGGACTGGAATCTGGAGACTGGGGACTAGAGACTGGGGACTGGAGACTGGAGACTGGGGACTGGAGACTGTAGACTGGAGACTGGAGACTGGGGACTGGAGACGAGTGTGGTCTGGAGACTGGAGACTGGAGACTGGAGACTGGAGACTGGAGACTGGGGACTGGGGACTGGGGACAGGGGACTCGAGACTGGAGATTGGAGTCTGGGGACTGGGGACTGGAGACTGGAGATTGGAGTCTGGGGACTGGGGACTGGAGACTGGAGACTGGGGACTGGAGACTGTAGACTGGAGACTGGAGACTGGGGACTGGAGACGAGTGTGGACTGGAGACTGGAGACTGGAGACTGGAGACTGGAGACTGGGGACTGGGGACTGGAGACAGGGGACTCGAGACTGGAGATTGGAGTCTGGGGACTGGGGACTGGAGACTGGAGATTGGAGTCTGGGGACTGGGGACTGGAGACTGGAGACTGGAATCTGGAGACTGGGGAATGGAGACTGGAGACGGGTGACTGGAGAGTGTGGACTAGGGACTGGGGAGTGAAACTGGTGACTGGGGACAGGAGACTGGGGCTGGAGACTGGGGACTAGAGACTGGGGACTGGAGACTGGAGACTGGAGACTGGGGACTGGAGACTGTAGACTGGAGACTGGAGACTGCGGACTGGAGACTGGGGACTGGTGCCTGGAGACTGGAGACTGGGGACTGGAGACTGGAGATTGGAGTCTGGGGACTGGGGACTGGAGACTGGAGACTGGGGACTGGAGACTGTAGACTGGAGACTGGAGACTGCGGACTGGAGACTGGGGACTGGTGACTGGAGACTGGAGACTGGGGACTGGAGACTGGAGACTGGATATTGT
The DNA here is from genome assembly GCF_030144855.1 of Hypanus sabinus. Lineage (NCBI taxonomy): Eukaryota > Metazoa > Chordata > Chondrichthyes > Myliobatiformes > Dasyatidae > Hypanus > Hypanus sabinus. The sequence continues at coordinate 29,969,077 of NC_082718.1, forward strand.
AGTCTAGGGACTGGGTACTGGAGACTGGGGACTGGAGACTGGAGACTGGAGACTGGAGACTGGAGACTGGGGACTGGAGACTGGGGAAATCGGACTGGCGACTGGACACTGGAGCCAGGAGACTTGGGACTGTGAACTGGAGACTGCGTACTGGAAACTGGAGACAGGAGACTGGAAACTGGAGACAGCAGACTGGGGTCTGGAGACTGGAGGCTGGGGACTGGAGACTGGGGACTGGAGACTGGAGATTGGAGTCTGGGGACTGGGGACTGGAGACTGGAGACTGGGGACTGGAGACTGTAGACTGGAGACTGGAGACTGGGGACTGGAGACGAGTGTGGACTGGAGACTGGAGACAGGAGACTGGAGACTGGAGACTGGGGACTGGGGACAGGGGACTCGAGACTGGAGATTGGAGTCTGGGGACTGGTGACTGGAGACTGGAGACTGTGGACTGGAGACTGGAGACTGGAGACTGGAGACTGGAGACTGGGGACTGGGGACTGGGGACAGGGGACTCGAAACTGGAGATTGGAGTCTGGGGACTGGGGACTGGAGACTGGAGATTGGAGTCTGGGACCTGGGGACTGGAGACTGGGGACTGGAGACTGGAGACTGGAGACTGGAATCTGGAGACTGGGTACTGGAGACTGGGGAATGGAGACTGGAGACTGGGGGCTAGAGACTGGAGACTGGAGACTGGAGACTTGGGTTTGGGAACTGGAGACTGGGGACTGGGAACTGGGGACGAGACCGGAGACTGTAGACTGGGTACAGGGAACTGGAGAGTGGGGACTGCAGATTGGAGACTGGAGACTGGAGACTGGAGACGGGACAAAAGACTCGTGACTGGGGACTGGAGACTGGAGACTGGAGACTGGAGACTGGGGACTGGAATCTGGAGACTGGGGACTAGAGACTGGGGACTGGAGACTGGAGACTGGGGACTGGAGACTGTAGACTTGAGACTGGAGACTGGGGACTGGAGACGAGTGTGGTCTGGAGACTGGAGACTGGAGACTGGAGACTGGAGACTGGGGACTGGGGACTGGGGACAGGGGACTCGAGACTGGAGATTGGAGTCTGGGGACTGGGGACTGGAGGCTGGAGATTGGAGTCTGGGGACTGGGGAATGGAGACTGGAGACTGGGGACTGGAGACTGTAGACTGGAGACTGGAGACTGGGGACTGGAGACGAGTGTGGACTGGAGACTGGAGACTGGAGACTGGGGCTGGAGACTGGGGACTAGAAACTGGGGACTGGAGACTGGAGACTGGAGACTGGGGACTCGAGACTGGAGATTGGAGTCTGGGGACTGGGGACTGGAGACTGGAGATTGGAGTCTGGGGACTGGGGACTGGAGACTGGAGACTGGAATCTGGAGACTGGGTACTGGAGACTGGGGAATGGAGACTGGAGACTGGTGACTGGAGAGTGTGGACTAGGGACTGGGGAGTGAAACTGGTGACTGGGGACTGGAGACTGGGGCTGGAGACTGGGGACTAGAAACTGGGGACTGGAGACTGGAGACTGGAGACTGGGGACAGGAGCCTGGAGACTGGGGACAGGAGACTGGAGACTGGAGACTGGAAACTGGAGACTGGGTACTGGAGACTGGGGAATGGAGTCTGGAGACTGGGGACTGGAGACTGGAGACGGGAGACTGGAGACTGGGGACTGGAGGCTGCGGACTGGAGACCGGAGACCAGGGACTGGGAACTGGTGACTGGAGACTGGAGACTGGAGAATGGGGACGGGGGATGAGACTGGAGACTAGAGACTGGAGACTAGGGACTGGAGACTGGAGACTGGAGACGGGAGACTGGAGACTGGGGAGTAGAGACAGGGGACTGGAGACTGGAGACTGGAGACTGGGAACTGGAGAGTTGCGACTGGAGACTGGAGACTGGAGACAGGGGATTGGAGACTGGGGACTGGGTACTGGAGAATGGGGACTGGAGACTGGAGACAGATGACTAGAGACTGGGGACTGGAGACTGGGGACTTGAGACTGGGGACTGGAGACGAGGCTGGGGACTGGAGACTGGAGACTGGAGACTGGGGACTGGAGAATGGAGACTGGAGACTGGATACTGTGGACTGGAGACTGGAGACTGGAGACTGGGGACTGGGACTGGAGACTGGGTACTGGAGACTGGGGACTGGAGACTGGAGACTGGAGACTGGAGACTGGAGACTGGGGACTGGAGACTGGGGAATGGGGACTGGGGACTGGGGAATGGGGACTGGGGACTGGACACTGGAGCCAGGAGACTTGGGACTGGGAACTGGAGACTGCGGACTGGAAACTGGAGACAGGAGACTGGAAACTGGAGACAGCAGACTGGGGTCTGGAGACTGGAGGCTGGGGACTAGAAACTGGGGACTGGAGACTGGAGATTGGAGTCTGGGGACTGGGGACTGGAGACTGGAGACTGGGGACTGGAGACTGTAGACTGGAGACTGGAGACTGGGGACTGGAGACGAGTGTGGACTGGAGACTGGAGACAGGAGACTGGAGACTGGAGACTGGGGACTGGGGACAGGGGACTCGAGACTGGAGATTGGAGTCTGGGGACTGGGGACTGGAGACTGGGGACTGGAGAATGGAGACTGGAGACTGGATACTGGGGACTGGAGACTGGAGACTGGGGACTGGAGACTGTAGACTGGAGACTGGAGACTGGGGACTGGAGACGAGTGTGGACTGGAGACTGGAGACTGGAGACTGGAGACTGGGGACTGGGGACAGGGGACTCGAGACTGGAGATTGGAGTCTGGAGACTGGAGACTGGAGACTGGATACCGGAGACTGGAGACTGGGGACTGGAATATGGAGACTGGGGACTAGAGACTGGGGACTGGAGACTGGAGACTGGGGACTGGAGACTGGGGACTGGGGACTGGAGACTGGAGATTGGAGTCTGGGGACTGGGGACTGGAGACTGGAGACTGGGGACTGGAGACTGTAGTCTGGAGACTGTAGACTGGGGACTGGAGACGAGTGTGGACTGGAGACTGGAGACTGGAGACTGGAGACTGGAGACTGGGGACTGGGGACAGGGGACTCGAGACTGGAGATTGGAGTCTGGGGACTGGGGACTGGAGACTGGGGACTGGAGAACGGAGACTGGAGACTGGATACTGGAGACTGGAGACTGGGGACTGGAATATGGAGACTGGGGACTAGAGACTGGGGACTGGAGTCTGGAGACTGGGGACTGGAGACTGTAGACTGGAGACTGGAGACTGGGGACTGGAGACGAGTGTGGACTGGAGACTTGAGACTGGAGACTGGAGACTGGGGACTGGGGACAGGGGACACGAGACTGGAGATTGGAGTCTGGAGACTGGAGACTGGAGACTGGGGACTGGAGAATGGAGACTGGAGACTGGATACTGGAGACTGGAGACTGGGGACTGGAGACTGTAGACTGGAGAGTGGAGACTGGGGACTGGAGACGAGTGTGGACTGGAGACTGGAGAATGGAGACTGGAGACTGGGGACTGGGGACAGGGGACTCGAGACTGGAGATTGGAGTCTGCGGACTGGGGACTGGAGACTGGAGATTGTAGTCTAGGGACTGGGGACTGGAGACTGGGGACTGGAGACTGGAGACTGGAGACTGGAATCTGGAGACTGGGTACTGGAGACTGGGGAATGGAGACTGGTGACTGGGGGCTAGAGACTGGAGACTGGAGACAGGAGACTTGGGTTTGGGAACTGGAGACTGTGGACTGGGAACTGGGGACGAGACGGGAGACTGTAGACTGGGGACAGGGAACTGGAGAGTGGGGACTGCAGATTGGAGACTGGAGACTGGAGACTGGAGACGGGACAAGAGACTCGTGACTGGGGACAGGAGACTGGAGACTGGAGACTGGGGACTGGAGATTGGAGACTGGAGACTGGTGACTGGGGACTGGAATATGGAGACTGGGGACTAGAGACTGGGGACTGGAGACTGGAGACTGGGGACTGGAGACTGTAGACTGGAGACTGGAGACTGGGGACTGGAGACGAGTGTGGAGTGGAGACTGGAGACTGGAGACTGGAGACTGGGGACTGGGGACAGGGGACTCGAGACTGGAGATTGGAGTCTGGGGACTGGGGACTGGAGACTGGAGATTGGAGTCTGGGGATTGGGGACTGGAGACTGGAGACTGGGGACTGGGGACTGGAGACTGGAGACTGGGGACTGGAGACTGTAGACTGGAGACTGGAGATTGGAGTCTGGGGACTGGGGACTGGAGACTGGAGATTGGAGTCTGGGGACGGGGGACTGGAGACTGGAGACTGGGGACTGGAGACTGTAGACTGGAGACTGGAGACTGGGGACTGGAGACGAGTGTGGAGTGGAGACTGGAGACTGGAGACTGGAGACTGGGGACTGGGGACAGGGGACTCGAGACTGGAGATTGGAGTCTGGGGACTGGGGACTGGAGACTGGAGATTGGAGTCTGGGGACTGGGGACTGGAGACTGGAGACTGGGGACTGGGGACTGGAGACTGGAGACTGGGGACTGGAGACTGTAGACTGGAGACTGGAGACTGGGGACTGGAGGCGAGTGTGGACTGGAGACTGGAGACTGGAGACTGGAGTCTGGAGACTGGGGACTGGGGACTGGGGACAGCGGACTCGAGACTGGAGATTGGAGTCTGGGGACTGGGGACTGGAGACTTGAGATTGGAGTCTGGGGACTGTGGACTGGAGACTGGGGACTGGAGACTGGAGACTGGAGACTGGAATCTGGAGACTGGGTACTGGAGACTGGGGAATGGAGACTGGAGACTGGGGGCTACAGACTGGAGTCTGGAGACTGGAGATTTGGGTTTGGGAACTGGAGACTGGGGACTGGGAACTGGGGACGAGACTGGAGACTGTAGACTGGGGACATGGAACTGGAGAGTGGGGACTGCAGATTGGAGACTGGAGACTGGAGACGGGACAAGAGACTCGTGACTGGGGACTGGAGACTGGAGAATGGAGACTGGAGACTGGGGACTGGAATCTGGAGACTGGGGACTAGAGACTGGGGACTGGAGACTGGAGACTGTGGACTGGAGACTGTAGACTGGAGTCTGGAGACTGCGGACTGGAGACGAGTGTGGTCTGGAGACTGGAGACTGGAGACTGGAGACTGGAGACTGGAGACTGGGGACTGGGGTCTGGGGACAGGGGACTCGAGACTGGAGATTAGAGTCTGGGGACTGGGGACTGGAGACTGGGGACTGGAGACTGGAGACTGGGGACTGGAGACGAGTGTGGAGTGGAGACTGGAGACTGGAGACTGGAGACTGGGGACTGGAGGCGAGTGTGGACTGGAGACTGGAGACTGGAGACTGGAGTCTGGAGACTGGGGACTGGGGACTGGGGACAGCGGACTCGAGACTGGAGATTGGAGTCTGGGGACTGGGGACTGGAGACTTGAGATTGGAGTCTGGGGACTGTGGACTGGAGACTGTGGACTGGAGACTGGAGACTGGAGACTGGAATCTGGAGACTGGGTACTGGAGACTGGGGAATGGAGACTGGAGACTGGGGACTAGAGAATGGAGACTGGAGACTGGATACTGGAGACTGGAGACTGGGGACTGGAATATGGAGACTGGGGACTGGAGACGAGTGTGGACTGGAGACTGGAGACTGGAGACTGGAGACTGGGGTCTGGGGACAGGGGACTCGAGACTGGAGATTGGAGTCTGGAGACTGGAGACTGGAGACTGGGGACTGGAGAATGGAGACTGGAGACTGGATACTGGAGACTGGAGACTGGGGACTGGAATATGGAGACTGGGGACTAGAGACTGGGGACTGGAGACTGGAGACTGGGGACTGGAGACTGTAGACTGGAGACTGGAGACTGGGGACTGGAGATGAGTGTGGACTGGAGACTGGAGACTGGAGACTGGAGACTGGGGACTGGGGACTCGAGACTGGAGATTGGAGTCTGGGGACTGGGGACTGGAGACTGGAGATTGGAGTCTGGGGACTGGGGACTGGAGACTGGAGACTGGGGACTGGGGACTGGAGACTGGAGACTGGAATCTGGAGACTGGGTACTGGAGACTGGGGAATAGAGACTGGAGACTGGGGACTGGAGACTGGATACTGGAGACTGGAGACTGGGGACTGGAATATGGAGACTGGGGACTAGAGACTGGGGACTGGAGACTGGAGACTGGGGACTGGAGACTGTAGACTGGAGACTGGAGACTGGGGACTGGAGACGAGTGTGGAGTGGAGACTGGAGACTGGAGACTGGAGACTGGGGACTGGGGACAGGGGACTCGAGACTGGAGATTGGAGTCTGGGGACTGGGGACTGGAGACTGGAGATTGGAGTCTGGGGACTGGGGACTGGGGACTGGAGACTGGGGACTGGGGACTGGAGACTGGAGACTGGGGACTGGAGACTGTAGACTGGAGACTGGAGACTGGGGACTGGAGGCGAGTGTGGACTGGAGACTGGAGACTGGAGACTGGAGTCTGGAGACTGGGGACTGGGGACTGGGGACAGGGGACTCGAGACTGGAGATTGGAGTCTGGGGACTGGGGACTGGAGACTGGAGATTGGAGTCTGGGGACGGGGGACTGGAGACTGGAGACTGGGGACTGGAGACTGTAGACTGGAGACTGGAGACTGGGGACTGGAGACGAGTGTGGACTGGAGACTGGAGACTGGAGACTGGAGACTGGGGACTGGGGACAGGGGACTCGAGACTGGAGATTGGAGTCTGGGGACTCTGGACTGGAGACTGGAGATTGGAGTCTGGGGACTGGGGACTGGAGACTGGGGACTGGAGACTGGAGACTGGAGACTGGAATCTGGAGACTGGGTACTGGAGACTGGGGAATGGAGACTGGAGACTGGGGGCTAGAGACTGGAGACTGGAGAATGGAGATTTGGGGTTGGGAACTGGAGACTGGGGACTGGGAACTGGGGACGAGACTGGAGACTGTAGACTGGGGACAGGGAACTGGAGAGTGGGGACTGCAGATTGGAGACTGGAGACTGGAGACTGGAGACGGGACAAGAGACTCGTGACTGGGGACTGGAGACTGGAGATTGGAGACTGGAGACTGGGGACTGGAATCTGGAGACTGGGGACTAGAGACTGGGGACTGGAGACTGGAGACTGGGGACTGGAGACTGTAGACTGGAGACTGGAGACTGCGGACTGGAGACGAGTGTGGTCTGGAGACTGGAGACTGGAGACTGGAGACTGGAGACTGGGGACTGGGGACTGGGGACAGGCGACTCGAGACTGGAGATTGGAGTCTGGGGACTGGGGACTGGAGACTGGAGATTGGAGTCTGGGGACTGGGGACTGGAGACTGGAGACTGGGGACTGGAGACTGTAGACTGGAGACTGGAGACTGGGGACTGGAGACGAGTGTGGACTGGAGACTGGAGACTGGAGACTGGAGACTGGGGACTGGGGACTGGAGACAGGGGACTCGAGACTGGAGATTGGAGTCTGGGGACTGGGGACTGGAGACTGGAGATTGGAGTCTGGGGACTGGGGACTGGAGACTGGAGACTGGAATCTGGAGACTGGGTACTGGAGACTGGGGAATGGAGACTGGAGACTGGTGACTGGAGAGTGTGGACTAGGGACTGGGGAGTGAAACTGGTGACTGGGGACTGGAGACTGGGGCTGGAGACTGGGAACTAGAGACTGGGGACTGGAGACTGGAGACTGGAGACTGGAGACTGGAGACTGGGGACAGGAGACTGGAGACTGGGGACAGGAGACTGGAGACTGGAGACTGGAAACTGGAGACTGGGTCCTGGAGACTGGGGAATGGAGTCTGGAGACTGGGGACTGGAGACTGGAGACGGGAGACTGGAGACTGGGGACTGGAGGCTGCAGACCGGAGACCGGAGACCAGGGACTGGGAACTGGAGACTGGAGACTGGAGACTGGAGACTGGGGACTGGGGATGAGACTGGAGACTAGAGACTGGAGACTAGGGACTGGAGACTGGAGACTGGAGACGGGAGACTGGAGACTGGGGAGTAGAGACAGGGGACTGGAGACTGGAGACTGGAGACTGGGAACTGGAGAGTTGCGACTGGAGACTGGAGACTGGAGACTGGGGATTGGAGACTGGGGACTGGGTACTGGAGAATGGGGACTGGAGACTGGAGACAGAGGACTAGAGACTGGGGACTGGAGACTGGAGACTTGAGACTGGGGACTGGAGACGAGACTGGGGACTGGAGACTGGAGACTGGAGACTGTGGACTGGAGAATGGAGACTGGAGACTGGATACTGGGGACTTGGGACTGGGAACTGGAGACTGCGGACTGGAAACTGGAGACAGGAGACTGGAAACTGGAGACAGTAGACTGGGGTCTGGAGACTGGAGGCTGGGGACTGGAGACTGGGGACAGGAGACTCGAGACTGGAGATTGGAGTCTGGGGACTGGGGACTGGAGACTGGAGATTGGAGTCTGGGGACTGGGGACTGGAGACTGGAGACTGGGGACTGGAGACTGTAGACTGGAGACTGGAGACGAGTGTGGTCTGGAGACTGGAGACTGGAGACTGGAGACTGGAGACTGGGGACTGGGGACTGGGGACAGGCGACTCGAGACTGGAGATTGGAGTCTGGGGACTGGGGACTGGAGACTGGAGATTGGAGTCTGGGGACTGGGGACTGGAGACTGGAGACTGGGGACTGGAGACTGTAGACTGGAGACTGGAGACTGGGGACTGGAGACGAGTGTGGACTGGAGACTGGAGACTGGAGACTGGAGACTGGGGACTGGGGACTGGAGACAGGGGACTCGAGACTGGAGATTGGAGTCTGGGGACTGGGGACTGGAGACTGGAGATTGGAGTCTGGGGACTGGGGACTGGAGACTGGAGACTGGAATCTGGAGACTGGGTACTGGAGACTGGGGAATGGAGACTGGAGACTGGTGACTGGAGAGTGTGGACTAGGGACTGGGGAGTGAAACTGGTGACTGGGGACTGGAGACTGGGGCTGGAGACTGGGGACTAGAGACTGGGGACTGGAGACTGGAGACTGGAGACTGGAGACTGGAGACTGGGGACAGGAGTCTGGAGACTGGGGACAGGAGACTGGAGACTGGAGACTGGAAACTGGAGACTGGGTCCTGGAGACTGGGGAATGGAGTCTGGAGACTGGGGACTGGAGACTGGAGACGGGAGACTGGAGACTGGGGACTGGAGGCTGCGGACCGGAGACCGGAGACCAGGGACTGGGAACTGGAGACTGGAGACTGGAGACTGGAGACTGGGGACTGGTGACTGGAGACTGGAGATTGGAGTCTGGGGACTGGGGACTGGAGACTGGAGACTGGGGACTGGGGACTGGAGACTGGAGACTGGAATCTGGAGACTGGGTACTGGAGACTGCGGAATGGAGACTGGAGACTGGGGGCTAGAGACTGGAGACTGGAGACTGGAGACTTGGGTTTGGGAACTGGAGACTGGGGACTGGGGACAGGGAACTGGAGAGTGGGGACTGCAGATTGGAGACTGGAGACTGGAGACTGGAGACGGGACAAGAGACTCGTGACTGGGGACTGGAGACTGGAGACTGGAGACTGGAGACTGGGGACTGGAATCTGGAGACTGGGGACTAGGGACTGGGGACTGGAGACTGTGGACTGGAGACTGTAGACTGGAGACTGGAGACTGGGGTCTGGAGACGAGTGTGGACTGGAGACTGGAGACTGGAGACTGGAGACTGGAGACTGGAGACTGGGGACTGGGGACTGGGGACAGGGGACTCGACACTGGAGATTGGAGTCTGGGGTCTGGGGACTGGAGACTGGAGATTGGAGTCTGGGGACTGGGGACTGGAGACTGGAGACTGGGGACTGGAGACTGTAGACTGGAGACTGGAGACTGGGGACTGGAGACGAGTGTGGACTGGAGACTGGAGACTGGAGACTGGAGACTGGAGACTGGGGACTGGGGACAGGGGACTCGAGACTGGAGATTAGAGACTGGGGACTGGGGACTGGAGACTGGGGACTGGAGAATGGAGACTGGAGACTGGATACTGGAGACTGAAGACTGGGGACTGGAATATGGAGACTGGGGACTAGAGACTGGGGACTGGAGACGAGTGTGGACTGGAGACTGGAGACTGGAGACTGGAGACTGGGGTCTGGGGACTGGAGACGAGTGTGGACTGGAGACTGGAGACTGGAGACTGGAGACTGGAGACTGGGGACTGGGGACAGGGGACTCGAGACTGGAGATTGGAGTCTGGGGACTGGGGACTGGAGACTGGAGATTGGAGTCTGGGGACTGGGGACTGAAGACTGGGGACTGGAGACTGGAGACTGGAGACTGGAATCTGGAGACTGGGTACTGGAGACTGGGGAATGGAGACTGGAGACTGGGGGCTAGAGACTGGAGACTGGAGACTGGAGACTTGGGTTTGGGAACTGGTGACTGGGGACGAGACTGGAGACTGTAGACTGGGGACAGGGAACTGGAGAGTGGGGACTGGAGACTGGAGACTGGAGACTGGAGACTGGGGACTGGAATCTGGAGACTGGGGACTAGAGACTGGGGACTGGAGACTGGAGACTGGGGACTGGAGACTGTAGACTGGAGACTGGAGACTGGGGACTGGAGACGAGTGTGGACTGGAGACAGGAGACTGGAGACTGGAGACTGGAGACTGGAGACTGGGGACTGGGGACTGGGGACAGGGGACTCGAGACTGGAGATTGGAGTCTGGGGACTGGGGACTGGAGACTGGAGATTGGAGTCTGGGGACTGGGGACTGGAGACTAGAGACTGGGGACTGGAGACTGTAGACTGGAGACTGGAGACTGGGGACTGGAGACGAGTGTGGACTGGAGATTGCAGACTGGAGACTGGAGACAGGGGACTCGAGACTGGAGACTGGAATCTGGAGACTGGATACTGGAGACTGGGGAATGGAGACTGGAGACTGGGGGCTAGAGACTGGAGACTGGAGACTGGAGACTTGGGTTTGGGAACTGGAGACTTGGGACTGGAAACTGGAGAGGAGACTGGGGTCTGGAGACTGGAGGCTGGGGACTAGAGACTGGAGACTGGAGAGTGTGGACTAGGGACTGTGGTCTGGAAATTTGTGGCTGGGGATTGGAGATTGGGGACTGGAGACTGGACACTGGTGACTGGAGAGTGTGGACTAGTGACTGGGGAGTGAAACTGGTGACTGGGGACTGGAGACTGGGGCTGGAGACTGGGAACTGGAGACTGGGGACTGGGGACAGGGGACTCGAGACTGGAGATTGGAGTCTGGGGACTGGTGACTGGAGACTGGAGATTGGAGTCTGGGGACTGGGGACTGGAGACTGGAGACTGGGGACTGGGGACTGGAGACTGGAGACTGGAATCTGGAGACTGGGTACTGGAGACTGCGGAATGGAGACTGGAGACTGGGGGCTAGAGACTGGAGACTGGAGACTGGAGACTTGGGTTTGGGAACTGGAGACTGGGGACTGGGGACAGGGAACTGGAGAGTGGGGACTGCAGATTGGAGACTGGAGACTGGAGACTGGAGACGGGACAAGAGACTCGTGACTGGGGACTGGAGACTGGAGACTGGAGACTGGAGACTGGGGACTGGAGACTGGAGACTGGAGACTGGAGACTGGGGACTGGAATCTGGAGACTGGGGACTAGGGACTGGGGACTGGAGACTGGGGACTGGAGACTGTAGACTGGAGACTGGAGACTGGGGTCTGGAGACGAGTGTGGACTGGAGACTGGAGACTGGAGACTGGAGACTGGAGACTGGAGACTGGGGACTGGGGACTGGGGACAGGGGACTCGACACTGGAGATTGGAGTCTGGGGTCTGGGGACTGGAGACTGGAGATTGGAGTCTGGGGACTGGGGACTGGAGACTGGAGACTGGGGACTGGAGACTGTAGACTGGAGACTGGAGACTGGGGACTGGAGACGAGTGTGGACTGGAGACTGGAGACTGGAGACTGGAGACTGGAGACTGGGGACTGGGGACAGGGGACTCGAGACTGGAGATTAGAGTCTGGGGACTGGGGACTGGAGACTGGGGACTTGAGAATGGAGACTGGAGACTGGATACTGGAGACTGGAGACTGGGGACTGGAATATGGAGACTGGGGACTAGAGACTGGGGACTGGAGACGAGTGAGGACTGGAGACTGGAGACTGGAGACTGGAGACTGGGGTCTGGGGACAGGGGACTCGAGACTGTAGATTGGAGTCTGGAGACTGGAGACAGGAGACTGGGGACTGGAGAATGGAGACTGGAGAATGGATACTGGGGACTGGAGACTGTAGACTGGAGACTGGAGACTGGGGACTGGAGACGAGTGTGGACTGGAGACTGGAGACTGGAGACTGGAGACTGGAGACTGGGGACTGGGGACAGGGGACTCGAGACTGGAGATTGGAGTCTGGGGACTGGGGACTGGAGACTGGAGATTGGAGTCTGGGGACTGGGGACTGGAGACTGGGGACTGGAGACTGGAGACTGGAGACTGGAATCTGGAGACTGGGTACTGGAGACTGGGGAATGGAGACTGGAGACTGGGTCTAGAGACTGGAGACTGGAGACTGGAGACTTGGGTTTGGGAACTGGAGACTGGGGACGAGACTGGAGACTGTAGACTGGGGACAGGGAACTGGAGAGTGGGGACTGCAGATTGGAGACTGGAGACTGGAGACGGGACAAGAGACTCGTGACTGGGGACTGGAGACTGGAGACTGGAGACTGGAGACTGGGGACTGGAATCTGGAGACTGGGGACTAGAGACTGGGGACTGGAGACTGGAGACTGGGGACTGGAGACTGTAGACTGGAGACTGGAGACTGGGGACTGGAGACGAGTGTGGACTGGAGACAGGAGACTGGAGACTGGAGACTGGAGACTGGAGACTGGGGACTGGGGACTGGGGACAGGGGACTCGAGACTGGAGATTGGAGTCTGGGGACTGGGGACTGGAGACTGGAGATTGGAGTCTGGGGACTGGGGACTGGAGACTAGAGACTGGGGACTGGAGACTGTAGACTGGAGACTGGAGACTGGGGACTGGAGACGAGTGTGGACTGGAGATTGCAGACTGGAGACTGGAGACAGGGGACTCGAGACTGGAGACTGGAATCTGGAGACTGGGTACTGGAGACTGGGGAATGGAGACTGGAGACTGGGGGCTAGAGACTGGAGACTGGAGACTGGAGACTTGGGTTTGGGAACTGGAGACTTGGGACTGGAAACTGGAGAGGAGACTGGGGTCTGGAGACTGGAGGCTGGGGACTAGAGACTGGAGACTGGAGAGTGTGGACTAGGGACTGTGGTCTGGAAATTTGTGGCTGGGGATTGGAGATTGGGGACTGGAGACTGGACACTGGTGACTGGAGAGTGTGGACTAGTGACTGGGGAGTGAAACTGGTGACTGGGGACTGGAGACTGGGGCTGGAGACTGGGAACTGGAGACTGGGGACTGGGGACAGGGGACTCGAGACTGGAGATTGGAGTCTGGGGACTGGTGACTGGAGACTGGAGATTGGAGTCTGGGGACTGGGGACTGGAGACTGGAGACTGGGGACTGGGGACTGGAGACTGGAGACTGGAATCTGGAGACTGGGTACTGGAGACTGCGGAATGGAGACTGGAGACTGGGGGCTAGAGACTGGAGACTGGAGACTGGAGACTTGGGTTTGGGAACTGGAGACTGGGGACTGGGGACAGGGAACTGGAGAGTGGGGACTGCAGATTGGAGACTGGAGACTGGAGACTGGAGACGGGACAAGAGACTCGTGACTGGGGACTGGAGACTGGAGACTGGAGACTGGAGACTGGGGACTGGAATCTGGAGACTGGGGACTAGGGACTGGGGACTGGAGACTGGGGACTGGAGACTGTAGACTGGAGACTGGAGACTGGAGACTGGAGACTGGAGACTGGAGACTGGGGACTGGGGACTGGGGACAGGGGACTCGACACTGGAGATTGGAGTCTGGGGTCTGGGGACTGGAGACGAGTGTGGACTGGAGATTGGAGACTGGAGACTGGAGACTGGAGACGGGACAAGAGACTCGTGACTGGGGACAGGAGACTGGAGACTGGAGACTGGGGACTGGAGACTGGAGACTGGAGACTGGAGACTGGGGACTGGAATATGGAGACTGGGGACTAGAGACTGGGGACTGGAGACTGGAGACTGGGGACTGGAGACTGTAGACTGGAGACTGGAGACTGGGGACTGGAGACGAGTGTGGAGTGGAGACTGCAGACTGGAGACTGGAGACTGGGGACTGGGGACAGGGTACTCGAGACTGGAGATTGGAGTCTGGGGACTGGGGACAGGAGACTGGAGATTGGAGTCTGGGGATTGGGGACTGGAGACTGGAGACTGGGGACTGGGGACTGGAGACTGGAGACTGGGGACTGGAGACTGTAGACTGGAGACTGGAGATTGGAGTCTGGGGACTGGGGACTGGAGACTGGAGATTGGAGTCTGGGGACGGGGGACTGGAGACTGGAGACTGGGGACTGGAGACTGTAGACTGGAGACTGGAGACTGGGGACTGGAGACGAGTGTGGAGTGGAGACTGGAGACTGGAGACTGGAGACTGGGGACTGGGGACAGGGGACTCGAGACTGGAGATTGGAGTCTGGGGACTGGGGACTGGAGACTGGAGATTGGAGTCTGGGGACTGGGGACTGGAGACTGGAGACTGGGGACTGGGGACTGGAGACTGGAGACTGGGGACTGGAGACTGTAGACTGGAGACTGGAGACTGGGGACTGGAGGCGAGTGTGGACTGGAGACTGGAGACTGGAGACTGGAGTCTGGAGACTGGGGACTGGGGACTGGGGACAGGGGACTCGAGACTGGAGATTGGAGTCTGGGGACTGGGGACTGGAGACTTGAGATTGGAGTCTGGGGACTGGGGACTGGAGACTGGGGACTGGAGACTGGAGACTGGAGACTGGAATCTGGAGACTGGGTACTGGAGACTGGGGAATGGAGACTGGAGACTGGGGGCTACAGACTGGAGTCTGGAGACTGGAGATTTGGGTTTGGGAACTGGAGACTGGGGACTGGGAACTGGGGACGAGACTGGAGACTGTAGACTGGGGACATGGAACTGGAGAGTGGGGACTGCAGATTGGAGACTGGAGACTGGAGACTGGAGACGGGACAAGAGACTCGTGACTGGGGACTGGAGACTGGAGAATGGAGACTGGAGACTGGGGACTGGAATCTGGAGACTGGGGACTAGAGACTGGGGACTGGAGACTGGGGACTGTGGACTGGAGACTGTAGACTGGAGTCTGGAGACTGCGGACTGGAGACGAGTGTGGTCTGGAGACTGGAGACTGGAGACTGGAGACTGGAGACTGGAGACTGGGGACTGGGGTCTTGGGACAGGGGACTCGAGACTGGAGATTAGAGTCTGGGGACTGGGGACTGGAGACTGGGGACTGGAGAATGGAGACTGGAGACTGGATACTGGAGACTGGACACTGGGGACTGGAATATGGAGACTGGGGACTGGAGACGAGTGTGGACTGGAGACTGGAGACTGGAGACTGGAGACTGGGGTCTGGGGACAGGGGACTCGAGACTGGAGATTGGAGTCTGGAGACTGGAGACTGGAGACTGGGGACTGGAGAATGGAGACTGGAGACTGGAGACAGGGGCCTGGAATATGGAGACTGGGGACTAGAGACTGGGGACTGGAGACTGGAGACTGGGGACTGGAGACTGTAGACTGGAGACTGGAGACTGGGGACTGGAGACGAGTGTGGACTGGAGACTGGAGACTGGAGACTGGAGACTGGGGACTGGGGACTCGAGACTGGAGATTGGAGTCTGGGGACTGGGGACTGGAGACTGGAGATTGGAGTCTGGGGACTGGGGACTGGAGACTGGAGACTGGGGACTGGGGACTCGAGACTGGAGACTGGAATCTGGAGACTGGGTACTGGAGACTGGGGAATAGAGACTGGAGACTGGGGACTGGAGACTGGAGACTGGAGACTGGAGACTGGGGACTGGAATATGGAGACTGGGGACTAGAGACTGGGGACTGGAGACTGGAGACTGGGGACTGGAGACTGTAGACTGGAGACTGGAGACTGGGGACTGGAGACGAGTGTGGAGTGGAGACTGGAGACTGGAGACTGGAGACTGGGGACTGGGGACAGGGGACTCGAGACTGGAGATTGGAGTCTGGGGACTGGGGACTGGAGACTGGAGATTGGAGTCTGGGGACTGGGGACTGGGGACTGGAGACTGGGGACTGGGGACTGGAGACTGGAGACTGGGGACTGGAGACTGTAGACTGGAGACTGGGGACTGGAGGCGAGTGTGGACTGGAGACTGGAGACTGGAGACTGGAGTCTGGAGACTGGGGACTGGGGACTGGGGACAGGGGACTCGAGACTGGAGATTGGAGTCTGGGGACTGGGGACTGGAGACTGGAGATTGGAGTCTGGGGACGGGGGACTGGAGACTGGAGACTGGGGACTGGAGACTGTAGACTGGAGACTGGAGACTGGGGACTGGAGACGAGTGTGGACTGGAGACTGGAGACTGGAGACTGGAGACTGGGGACTGGGGACAGGGGACTCGAGACTGGAGATTGGAGTCTGGGGACTGGGGACTGGAGACTGGAGATTGGAGTCTGGGGACTGGGGACTGGAGACTGGGGACTGGAGACTGGAGACTGGAGACTGGAATCTGGAGACTGGGTACTGGAGACTGGGGAATGGAGACTGGAGACTGGGGGCTACAGACTGGAGTCTGGAGACTGGAGATTTGGGTTTGGGAACTGGAGACTGGGGACTGGGAACTGGGGACGAGACTGGAGACTGTAGACTGGGGACATGGAACTGGAGAGTGGGGACTGCAGATTGGAGACTGGAGACTGGAGACTGGAGACGGGACAAGAGACTCGTGACTGGGGACTGGAGACTGGAGAATGGAGACTGGAGACTGGGGACTGGAATCTGGAGACTGGGGACTAGAGACTGGGGACTGGAGACTGGGGACTGTGGACTGGAGACTGTAGACTGGAGTCTGGAGACTGCGGACTGGAGACGAGTGTGGTCTGGAGACTGGAGACTGGAGACTGGAGACTGGAGACTGGAGACTGGGGACTGGGGTCTTGGGACAGGGGACTCGAGACTGGAGATTAGAGTCTGGGGACTGGGGACTGGAGACTGGGGACTGGAGAATGGAGACTGGAGACTGGATACTGGAGACTGGACACTGGGGACTGGAATATGGAGACTGGGGACTGGAGACGAGTGTGGACTGGAGACTGGAGACTGGAGACTGGAGACTGGGGTCTGGGGACAGGGGACTCGAGACTGGAGATTGGAGTCTGGAGACTGGAGACTGGAGACTGGGGACTGGAGAATGGAGACTGGAGACTGGAGACAGGTGCCTGGAATATGGAGACTGGGGACTAGAGACTGGGGACTGGAGACTGGAGACTGGGGACTGGAGACTGTAGACTGGAGACTGGAGACTGGGGACTGGAGACGAGTGTGGACTGGAGACTGGAGACTGGAGACTGGAGACTGGGGACTGGGGACTCGAGACTGGAGATTGGAGTCTGGGGACTGGGGACTGGAGACTGGAGATTGGAGTCTGGGGACTGGGGACTGGAGACTGGAGACTGGGGACTGGGGACTCGAGACTGGAGACTGGAATCTGGAGACTGGGTACTGGAGACTGGGGAATAGAGACTGGAGACTGGGGACTGGAGACTGGAGACTGGAGACTGGAGACTGGGGACTGGAATATGGAGACTGGGGACTAGAGACTGGGGACTGGAGACTGGAGACTGGGGACTGGAGACTGTAGACTGGAGACTGGAGACTGGGGACTGGAGACGAGTGTGGAGTGGAGACTGGAGACTGGAGACTGGAGACTGGGGACTGGGGACAGGGGACTCGAGACTGGAGATTGGAGTCTGGGGACTGGGGACTGGAGACTGGAGATTGGAGTCTGGGGACTGGGGACTGGGGACTGGAGACTGGGGACTGGGGACTGGAGACTGGAGACTGGGGACTGGAGACTGTAGACTGGAGACTGGGGACTGGAGGCGAGTGTGGACTGGAGACTGGAGACTGGAGACTGGAGTCTGGAGACTGGGGACTGGGGACTGGGGACAGGGGACTCGAGACTGGAGATTGGAGTCTGGGGACTGGGGACTGGAGACTGGAGATTGGAGTCTGGGGACGGGGGACTGGAGACTGGAGACTGGGGACTGGAGACTGTAGACTGGAGACTGGAGACTGGGGACTGGAGACGAGTGTGGACTGGAGACTGGAGACTGGAGACTGGAGACTGGGGACTGGGGACAGGGGACTCGAGACTGGAGATTGGAGTCTGGGGACTGGGGACTGGAGACTGGAGATTGGAGTCTGGGGACTGGGGACTGGAGACTGGGGACTGGAGACTGGAGACTGGAGACTGGAATCTGGAGACTGGGTACTGGAGACTGGGGAATGGAGACTGGAGACTGGGGGCTAGAGACTGGAGACTGGAGAATGGAGATTTGGGGTTGGGAACTGGAGACTGGGGACTGGGAACTGGGGACGAGACTGGAGACTGTAGACTGGGGACAGGGAACTGGAGAGTGGGGACTGCAGATTGGAGACTGGAGACTGGAGACTGGAGACGGGACAAGAGACTCGTGACTGGGGACTGGAGACTGGAGACTGGAGACTGGAGACTGGGGACTGGAATCTGGAGACTGGGGACTAGAGACTGGGGACTGGAGACTGGAGACTGGGGACTGGAGACTGTAGACTGGAGACTGGAGACTGCGGACTGGAGACGAGTGTGGTCTGGAGACTGGAGACTGGAGACTGGAGACTGGAGACTGGGGACTGGGGACTGGGGACAGGCGACTCGAGACTGGAGATTGGAGTCTGGGGACTGGGGACTGGAGACTGGAGATTGGAGTCTGGGGACTGGGGACTGGAGACTGGAGACTGGGGACTGGAGACTGTAGACTGGAGACTGGAGACTGGGGACTGGAGACGAGTGTGGACTGGAGACTGGAGACTGGAGACTGGAGACTGGGGACTGGGGACTGGAGACAGGGGACTCGAGACTGGAGATTGGAGTCTGGGGACTGGGGACTGGAGACTGGAGATTGGAGTCTGGGGACTGGGGACTGGAGACTGGAGACTGGAATCTGGAGACTGGGTACTGGAGACTGGGGAATGGAGACTGGAGACTGGTGACTGGAGAGTGTGGACTAGGGACTGGGGAGTGAAACTGGTGACTGGGGACTGGAGACTGGGGCTGGAGACTGGGGACTAGAGACTGGGGACTGGAGACTGGAGACTGGAGACTGGAGACTGGGGACAGGAGACTGGAGACTGGGGACAGGAGACTGGAGACTGGAGACTGGAAACTGGAGACTGGGGACTGGAGACTGGAGACGGGAGACTGGAGACTGGGGACTGGAGGCTGCGGACCGGAGACCGGAGACCAGGGACTGGGAACTGGAGACTGGAGACTGGAGACTGGAGACTGGGGACTGGGGATGAGACTGGAGACTAGAGACTGGAGACTAGGGACTGGAGACTGGAGACTGGAGACGGGAGACTGGAGACTGGGGAGTAGAGACAGGGGACTGGAGACTGGAGACTGGAGACTGGGAACTGGAGAGTTGCGACTGGAGACTGGAGACTGGAGACTGGGGATTGGAGACTGGGGACTGGGTACTGGAGAATGGGGACTGGAGACTGGAGACAGAGGACTAGAGACTGGGGACTGGAGACTGGAGACTTGAGACTGGGGACTGGAGACGAGACTGGGGACTGGAGACTGGAGACTGGAGACTGGGGACTGGAGAATGGAGACTGGAGACTGGATACTGGGGACTGGAGACTGGAGACAGGAGACTGGGGATTGGGGACTGAAGACTGGGTACTGGAGACTGGGGACTGAAGACTGGAGCCAGGAGACTTGGGACTGGGAACTGGAGACTGCGGACTGGAAACTGGAGACAGGAGACTGGAAACTGGAGACAGTAGACTGGGGTCTGGAGACTGGAGGCTGGGGACTGGAGACTGGGGACAGGAGACTCGAGACTGGAGATTGGAGTCTGGGGACTGGGGACTGGAGACTGGAGATTGGAGTCTGGGGACTGGGGACTGGAGACTGGAGACTGGGGACTGGAGACTGTAGACTGGAGACTGGAGACGAGTGTGGTCTGGAGACTGGAGACTGGAGACTGGAGACTGGGGACAGGAGACTCGAGACTGGAGATTGGAGTCTGGGGACTGGGGACTGGAGACTGGAGATTGGAGTCTGGGGACTGGGGACTGGAGACTGGAGACTGGGGACTGGAGACTGTAGACTGGGGACTGGAGACTGGAGATTGGAGTCTGGGGACTGGGGACTGGAGACTGGAGACTGGGGACTGGAGACTGTAGACTGGAGACTGGAGACTGGGGACTGGAGACGAATGTGGACTGGAGACTGGAGACTGGAGACTGGGGACTGGGGACAGGGGACTCGAGACTGGAGATTAGAGTCTTGGGACTGGGGACTGGAGACTGGGGACTGGAGAATGGAGACTGGAGACTGGATACTGGAGACTGGAGACTGGGGACTGGAATATGGAGACTGGGGACTAGAGACTGGGGACTGGAGACTGGAGACTGGGGACTGGAGACTGTAGACTGGAGACTGGAGACTGGGGACTGGAGACGAGTGTGGACTGGAGACTGGAGACTGGAGACTGGAGACTGGGGTCTGGGGACAGGGGACTCGAGACTGGAGATTGGAGTCTGGAGACTGGAGACTGGAGACTGGGGACTGGAGAATGGAGACTGGAGACTGGATACTGGAGACTGGAGACTCGGGACTGGAATATGGAGACTGGGGACTAGAGACTGGGGACTGGAGACTGGAGACTGGGGACTGGAGACTGTAGACTGGAGACTGGAGACTGGGGACTGGAGACGAGTGTGGACTGGAGACTGGAGACTGGAGACTGAAGACTGGGGACTGGGGACA
Source organism: Hypanus sabinus (assembly GCF_030144855.1). Lineage (NCBI taxonomy): Eukaryota > Metazoa > Chordata > Chondrichthyes > Myliobatiformes > Dasyatidae > Hypanus > Hypanus sabinus. The sequence goes on from NC_082718.1 coordinate 29,990,110, forward strand.
GGGGACTCGAGACTGGAGATTGGAGTCTGGGGACTGGTGACTGGAGACTGGAGATTGGAGTCTGGGGACTGGGGACTGGAGACTGGAGACTGGGGACTGGGGACTGGAGACTGGAGACTGGAATCTGGAGACTGGGTACTGAAGACTGCGGAATGGAGACTGGAGACTTGGGTTTGGGAACTGGAGACTGGGGACTGGGGACAGGGAACTGGAGAGTGGGGACTGCAGATTGGAGACTGGAGACTGGAGACTGGAGACGGGACAAGAGACTCGTGACTGGGGACTGGAGACTGGAGACTGGAGACTGGAGACTGGGGACTGGAATCTGGAGACTGGGGACTAGGGACTGGGGACTGGAGACTGGGGACTGGAGACTGTAGACTGGAGACTGGAGACTGGGGTCTGGAGACGAGTGTGGACTGGAGACTGGAGACTGGAGACTGGAGACTGGAGACTGGAGACTGGGGACTGGGGACTGGGGACAGGGGACTCGACACTGGAGATTGGAGTCTGGGGTCTGGGGACTGGAGACTGGAGATTGGAGTCTGGGGACTGGGGACTGGAGACTTGAGACTGGGGACTGGAGACTGTAGACTGGAGACTGGAGACTGGGGACTGGAGACGAGTGTGGACTGGAGACTGGAGACTGGAGACTGGAGACTGGAGACTGGGGACTGGGGACTGGGGACTCGAGACTGGAGATTAGAGTCTGGGGACTGGGGACTGGAGACTGGGGACTGGAGAATGGAGACTGGAGACTGGATACTGGAGACTGGAGACTGGGGACTGGAATATGGAGACTGGGGACTAGAGACTGGGGACTGGAGACGAGTGTGGACTGGAGACTGGAGACTGGAGACTGGAGACTGGGGTCTGGGGACAGGGGACTCGAGACTGTAGATTGGAGTCTGGAGACTGGAGACTGGAGACTGGGGACTGGAGAATGGAGACTGGAGAATGGATACTGGGGACTGGAGACTGTAGACTGGAGACTGGAGCCTGGGGACTGGTGACGAGTGTGGACTGGAGACTGGAGACTGGAGACTGGAGACTGGAGACTGGGGACTGGGGACAGGGGACTCGAGACTGGAGATTGGAGTCTGGGGACTGGGGACTGGAGACTGGAGATTGGAGTCTGGGGACTGGGGACTGGAGACTGGGGACTGGAGACTGGAGACTGGAGACTGGAATCTGGAGACTGGGTACTGGAGACTGGGGAATGGAGACTGGAGACTGGGGGCTAGAGACTGGAGACTGGAGACTGGAGACTTGGGTTTGGGAACTGGTGACTGGGGACGAGACTGGAGACTGTAGACTGGGGACAGGGAACTGGAGAGTGGGGACTGCAGATTGGAGACTGGAGACTGGAGACGGGACAAGAGACTCGTGACTGGGGACTGGAGACTGGAGACTGGAGACTGGAGACTGGGGACTGGAATCTGGAGACTGGGGACTAGAGACTGGGGACTGGAGACTGGAGACTGGGGACTGGAGACTGTAGACTGGAGACTGGAGACTGGGGACTGGAGACGAGTGTGGACTGGAGACAGGAGACTGGAGACTGGAGACTGGAGACTGGAGACTGGGGACTGGGGACTGGGGACAGGGGACTCGAGACTGGAGATTGGAGTCTGGGGACTGGGGACTGGAGACTGGAGATTGGAGTCTGGGGACTGGGGACTGGAGACTAGAGACTGGGGACTGGAGACTGTAGACTGGAGACTGGAGACTGGGGACTGGAGACGAGTGTGGACTGGAGATTGCAGACTGGAGACTGGAGACAGGGGACTCGAGACTGGAGACTGGAATCTGGAGACTGGGTACTGGAGACTGGGGAATGGAGACTGGAGACTGGGGGCTAGAGACTGGAGACTGGAGACTGGAGACTTGGGTTTGGGAACTGGAGACTTGGGACTGGAAACTGGAGAGGAGACTGGGGTCTGGAGACTGGAGGCTGGGGACTAGAGACTGGAGACTGGAGAGTGTGGACTAGGGACTGTGGTCTGGAAATTTGTGGCTGGGGATTGGAGATTGGGGACTGGAGACTGGACACTGGTGACTGGAGAGTGTGGACTAGTGACTGGGGAGTGAAACTGGTGACTGGGGACTGGAGACTGGGGCTGGAGACTGGGAACTGGAGACTGGGGACTGGGGACAGGGGACTCGAGACTGGAGATTGGAGTCTGGGGACTGGTGACTGGAGACTGGAGATTGGAGTCTGGGGACTGGGGACTGGAGACTGGAGACTGGGTACTGGGGACTGGAGACTGGAGGCTGGAATCTGGAGACTGGGTACTGGAGACTGCGGAATGGAGACTGGAGACTGGGGGCTAGAGACTGGAGACTGGAGACTGGAATCTGGAGACTGGGGACTAGGGACTGGGGACTGGAGACTGGGGACTGGAGACTGTAGACTGGAGACTGGAGACTGGGGTCTGGAGACGAGTGTGGACTGGAGACTGGAGACTGGAGACTGGAGACTGGAGACTGGAGACTGGGGACTGGGGACTGGGGACAGGGGACTCGACACTGGAGATTGGAGTCTGGGGTCTGGGGACTGGAGACTGGAGATTGGAGTCTGGGGACTGGGGACTGGAGACTGGAGACTGGGGACTGGAGACTGTAGACTGGAGACTGGAGACTGGGGACTGGAGACGAGTGTGGACTGGAGACTGGAGACTGGAGACTGGAGACTGGAGACTGGGGACTGGGGACAGGGGACTCGAGACTGGAGATTAGAGTCTGGGGACTGGGGACTGGAGACTGGGGACTTGAGAATGGAGACTGGAGACTGGATACTGGAGACTGGAGACTGGGGACTGGAATATGGAGACTGGGGACTAGAGACTGGGGACTGGAGACGAGTGAGGACTGGAGACTGGAGACTGGAGACTGGAGACTGGGGTCTGGGGACAGGGGACTCGAGACTGTAGATTGGAGTCTGGAGACTGGAGACTGGAGACTGGGGACTGGAGAATGGAGACTGGAGAATGGATACTGGGGACTGGAGACTGTAGACTGGAGACTGGAGACTGGGGACTGGAGACGAGTGTGGACTGGAGACTGGAGACTGGAGACTGGAGACTGGAGACTGGGGACTGGGGACAGGGGACTCGAGACTGGAGATTGGAGTCTGGGGACTGGGGACTGGAGACTGGAGATTGGAGTCTCGGGACTGGGGACTGGAGACTGGGGACTGGAGACTGGAGACTGGAGACTGGAATCTGGAGACTGGGTACTGGAGACTGGGGAATGGAGACTGGAGACTGGGGGCTAGAGACTGGAGACTGGAGACTGGAGACTTGGGTTTGGGAACTGGAGACTGGGGACGAGACTGGAGACTGTAGACTGGGGACAGGGAACTGGACAGTGGGGACTGCAGATTGGAGACTGGAGACTGGAGACGGGACAAGAGACTCGTGACTGGGGACTGGAGACTGGAGACTGGAGACTGTAGACTGGAGACTGGAGACTGGGGACTGGAGACGAGTGTGGACTGGAGACAGGAGACTGGAGACTGGAGACTGGAGACTGGAGACTGGGGACTGGGGACTGGGGACAGGGGACTCGAGACTGGAGATTGGAGTCTGGGGACTGGGGACTGGAGACTGGAGATTGGAGTCTGGGGACTGGGGACTGGAGACTAGAGACTGGGGACTGGAGACTGTAGACTGGAGACTGGAGACTGGGGACTGGAGACGAGTGTGGACTGGAGATTGCAGACTGGAGACTGGAGACAGGGGACTCGAGACTGGAGACTGGAATCTGGAGACTGGGTACTGGAGACTGGGGAATGGAGACTGGAGACTGGGGGCTAGAGACTGGAGACTGGAGACTGGAGACTTGGGTTTGGGAACTGGAGACTTGGGACTGGAAACTGGAGAGGAGACTGGGGTCTGGAGACTGGAGGCTGGGGACTAGAGACTGGAGACTGGAGAGTGTGGACTAGGGACTGTGGTCTGGAAATTTGTGGCTGGGGATTGGAGATTGGGGACTGGAGACTGGAGAGTGTGGACTAGTGACTGGGGAGTGAAACTGGTGACTGGGGACTGGAGACTGGGGCTGGAGACTGGGAACTGGAGACTGGAGACAGGAGACTGGGGTCTGGAGACTGGAGGCTGGGGACTAGAGACTGGAGACTGGGGACTGGAGACCGGGGACAGGAGACAGGAGACTGGAGACTGGAGACAGGGGACTGGAGACAGGATACGAGTCTGGAGACTGGGGACTGGAAACTGGAGACAGGATTCTGGGGTCTGGAGGCTGGGGACAAGAGACTGGAGACTGGGGACTGGAGACTGGGGACTGTAGACTGGAGACTGGAGAGTGGGGACTAGGGACTGGGGACTAGAAACTGGTGACTGGAGACTGGAGACTGGGGTCTGGGGATGAGACTGGAGACTGGAGACTGTGGACTGGAGACTGGGGACTGGAGACTGGAGGCTGGGGCCTGGAGACATGACACTGGGGACTGGAGACTGGAGAGTGGAGACTGGGGACTGCGGACTGGAGACTGGGGACTGGTGACTGGAGACTGGAGACTGTGGACTGGAGACTGGAGACTGGAGACTGGAGACTGGAGACTGGGGACTGGGGACTGGGGACAGGGGACTCGAGACTGGAGATTGGAGTCTGGGGACTGGGGACTGGAGACTGGAGATTAGAGTCTGGGGACTGGGGACTGGAGACTGGAGACTGGGGACTGGAGACTGGAGACTGGAGACTGGGGACTGGAGACGAGTGTGGACTGGAGACTGGAGACTGGAGACTGGAGACTGGAGACTGGAGACTGGGGACTGGAGAAGAGTGTGGACTGGAGACTGGAGACTGGAGACTGGAGACTGGAGACTGGGGACTGGGGACAGGGGACTCGAGACTGGAGATTGGAGTCTGGGGACTGGGGACTGGAGACTGGAGATTGGAGTCTGGGGACTGGGGACTGAAGACTGGAGACTGGGGAATGGAGACTGTAGACTGGAGACTGGAGACTGCGGACTGGAGACGAGTGTGGACTGGAGACTGTAGACTGGAGACTGGAGACTGGGGACTGGAGACGAGTGTGGACTGGAGACTGCAGACTGGGGACTGGGGACAGGGGACTCGAGACTGGAGATTGGAGTCTGGGGACTGGGGACTGGAGACTGGAGATTGGAGTCTGGGGACTGGGGACTGGGGACTGGAGACTGTAGACTGGAGACTGGAGACTGGGGACTGGAGACGAGTGTGGACTGGAGACTGGAGACTGGAGACTGGAGACTGGAGACTGGAGACTGGGGACTGGAGACGAGTGTGGACTGGAGACTGGAGACTGGAGACTGGAGACTGGAGACTGGGAACTGGGGACTGGGGACAGGGGACTCGAGACTGGAGATTGGAGTCTGGGGACTGGGGACTGGAGACTGGAGATTGGAGTCTGGGGACTGGGGACTGGAGACTGGAGACTGGGGACTGGAGACTGTAGACTGGAGACTGGAGACTGGAGACTGGGGACTGGAGAAGAGTGTGGACTGGAGACTGGAGACTGGAGACTGGAGACTGGAGACTGGGGACTGGGGACAGGGGACTCGAGACTGGAGATTGGAGTCTGGTGACTGGGGACTGGAGACTGGAGATTGGAGTCTGGGGACTGGGGACTGAAGACTGGAGACTGGGGACTGGAGACTGTAGACTGGAGACTGGAGACTGCGGACTGGAGACGAGTGTGGACTGGAGACTGTAGACTGGAGACTGGAGACTGGGGACTGGAGACGAGTGTGGACTGGAGACTGCAGACTGGGGACTGGGGACAGGGGACTCGAGACTGGAGATTGGAGTCTGGGGACTGGGGACTGGAGACTGGAGATTGGAGTCTGGGGACTGGGGACTGGGGACTGGAGACTGTAGACTGGAGACTGGAGACTGGGGACTGGAGACGAGTGTGGACTGGAGACTGGAGACTGGAGACTGGAGACTGGAGACTGGAGACTGGGGACTGGAGACGAGTGTGGACTGGAGACTGGAGACTGGAGACTGGAGACTGGAGACTGGGAACTGGGGACTGGGGACAGGGGACTCGAGACTGGAGATTGGAGTCTGGGGACTGGGGACTGGAGACTGGAGATTGGAGTCTGGGGACTGGGGACTGGAGACTGGAGACTGGGGACTGGAGACTGTAGACTGGAGACTGGAGACTGCGGACTGGAGACGAGTGTGGACTGGAGACTGTAGACTGGAGACTGGAGACTGGGGACTGGAGACGAGTGTGGACTGGAGACTGCAGACTGGAGACTGGAGACAGGGGACTCGAGACTGGAGACTGGAATCTGGAGACTGGGTACTGGAGACTGGGGAATGGAGACTGGAGACTGGGGGCTAGAGACTGGAGACTGGAGACTGGAGACTGGAGACTTGGGTTTGGGAACTAGAGACTTGGGACTGGAAACTGGAGAGGAGACTGGGGTCTGGAGACTGGAGGCTGGGGACTAGAGACTGGAGACTGGAGAGTGTGGACTAGGGACTGTGGACTGGAAATTTGTGGCTGGGGATTGGAGATTGGGGACTGGAGACTGGACACTGGTGACTGGAGAGTGTGGACTAGGGACTGGGGAGTGAAACTGGTGACTGGGGACTGGAGACTGGGGCTGGAGACTGGGAACTGGAGACTGGAGACAGGAGACTGGGGTCTGGAGACTGGAGGCTGGGGACTAGAGACTGGAGACTGGGGACTGGAGACCGGGGACAGGAGACAGGAGACTGGAGACTGGAGACAGGGGACTGGAGACAGGATACGAGTCTGGAGACTGGGGACTGGAAACTGGAGACAGGATTCTGGGGTCTGGAGGCTGGGGACAAGAGACTGGAGACTGGGGACTGGAGACTGGGGACTGTAGACTGGAGACTGGAGAGTGGGGACTAGGGACTGGGGACTAGAAACTGGTGACTGGAGACTGGAGACTGGGGTCTGGGGATGAGACTGGAGACTGGAGACTGGGGACTGGAGACTGGGGACTGGAGACTGGAGGCTGGGGCCTGGAGACATGACACTGGGGACTGGAGACTGGAGACTGGGGACTGGTGACTGGAGACTGGAGACTGTGGACTGGAGACTGGAGACTGGAGACTGGAGACTGGAGACTGGGGACTGGGGACTGGGGACAGGGGACTCGAGACTGGAGATTGGAGTCTGGGGACTGGGGACTGGAGACTGGAGATTAGAGTCTGGGGACTGGGGACTGGAGACTGGAGACTGGGGACTGGAGACTGTAGACTGGAGACTGGAGACTGGGGACTGGAGACGAGTGTGTACTGGAGACTGGAGACTGGAGACTGGAGACTGGAGACTGGAGACTGGAGACTGGGGACTGGAGACGAGTGTGGACTGGAGACTGGAGACTGGAGACTGGAGACTGGAGACTGGGGACTGGGGACTGGGGACAGGGGACTCGAGACTGGAGATTGGAGTCTGGGGACTGGGGACTGGAGACTGGAGATTGGAGTCTGGGGACTGGGGACTGGAGACTGGAGACTGGAATCTGGAGACTGGGTACTGGAGACTGGGGAATGGAGACTGGAGACTGGGGGCTAGAGACTGGAGACTGGAGACTGGAGACTTGGGTTTGGGAACTGGAGACTGGGGACTGGGAACTGGGGACGAGACTGGAGACTGTAGACTGGGGACAGGGAAGTGGAGAGTGGGGACTGCAGATTGGAGACTGGAGACTGGAGACTGGAGACGGGACAAGAGACTCGTGACTGGGGACTGGAGACTGGAGACTGGAGACTGGAGACTGGGGACTGGAATCTGGAGACTGGGGACTAGAGACTGGGGACTGGAGACTGGAGACTGGGGACTGGAGACTGTAGACTGGAGACTGGAGACTGGGGACTGGAGACGAGTGTGGACTGGAGACTGGAGACTGGAGACTGCAGACTGGAGACTGGAGACTGGGGACTGGGGACTGGGGACAGGGGACTCGAGACTGGAGACTGGGGACTGGAGACTGTAGACTGGAGACTGGAGACTGGGGACTGGAGACGAGTGTGGACTGGAGACTGGAGACTGGAGACTGGAGACTGGAGACTGGAGACTGGGGACTGGAGACGAGTGTGGACTGGAGACTGGAGACTGGAGACTGGAGACTGGAGACTGGGGACTGGGGACTGGGGACAGGGGACTCGAGACTGGAGATTGGAGTCTGGGGACTGGGGACTGGAGACTGGAGATTGGAGTCTGGGGACTGGGGACTGGAGACTGGAGACTGGAATCTGGAGACTGGGTACTGGAGACTGGGGAATGGAGACTGGAGACTGGGGGCTAGAGACTGGAGACTGGAGACTGGAGACTTGGGTTTGGGAACTGGAGACTGGGGACTGGGACTGGGGACTGGAATCTGGAGACTGGGGACTAGAGACTGGGGACTGGAGACTGGAGACTGGGGACTGGAGACTGTAGACTGGAGACTGGAGACTGGGGACTGGAGACGAGTGTGGACTGGAGACAGGAGACTGGAGACTGGAGACTGGAGACTGGAGACTGGGGACTGGGGACTGGGGACAGGGGACTCGAGACTGGAGATTGGAGTCTGGGGACTGGGGACTGGAGACTGGAGATTGGAGTCTGGGGACTGGGGACTGGAGACTAGAGACTGGGGACTGGAGACTGTAGACTGGAGACTGGAGACTGGGGACTGGAGACGAGTGTGGACTGGAGATTGCAGACTGGAGACTGGAGACTGGGGACTGGAATCTGGAGACTGGGGACTAGAGACTGGGGACTGGAGACTGGAGACTGGGGACTGGAGACTGTAGACTGGAGACTGGAGACTGGGGACTGGAGACGAGTGTGGACTGGAGACAGGAGACTGGAGACTGGAGACTGGAGACTGGGGACTGGGGACTGGGGACAGGGGACTCGAGACTGGAGATTGGAGTCTGGGGACTGGGGACTGGAGACTGGAGATTGGAGTCTGGGGACTGGGGACTGGAGACTAGAGACTGGGGACTGGAGACTGTAGACTGGAGACTGGAGACTGGGGACTGGAGACGAGTGTGGACTGGAGATTGCAGACTGGAGACTGGAGACAGGGGACTCGAGACTGGAGACTGGAATCTGGAGACTGGGTACTGGAGACTGGGGAATGGAGACTGGAGACTGGGGGCTAGAGACTGGAGACTGGAGACTGGAGACTTGGGTTTGGGAACTGGAGACTTGGGACTGGAAACTGGAGAGGAGACTGGGGTCTGGAGACTGGAGGCTGGGGACTAGAGACTGGAGACTGGAGAGTGTGGACTAGGGACTGTGGACTGGAAATTTGTGGCTGGGGATTGGAGATTGGGGACTGGAGACTGGACACTGGTGACTGGAGAGTGTGGACTAGTGACTGGGGAGTGAAACTGGTGACTGGGGACTGGAGACTGGGGCTGGAGACTGGGAACTGGAGACTGGAGACAGGAGACTGGGGTCTGGAGACTGGAGGCTGGAGATTGGAGTCTGGGGACTGGGGACTGAAGACTGGAGACTGGGGACTGGAGACTGTAGACTGGAGACTGGAGACTGCGGACTGGAGACGAGTGTGGACTGGAGACTGTAGACTGGAGACTGGAGACTGGGGACTGGAGACGAGTGTGGACTGGAGACTGCAGACTGGGGACTGGGGACAGGGGACTCGAGACTGGAGATTGGAGTCTGGGGACTGGGGACTGGAGACTGGAGATTGGAGTCTGGGGACTGGGGACTGGGGACTGGAGACTGTAGACTGGAGACTGGAGACTGGGGACTGGAGACGAGTGTGGACTGGAGACTGGAGACTGGAGACTGGAGACTGGAGACTGGAGACTGGGGACTGGAGACGAGTGTGGACTGGAGACTGGAGACTGGAGACTGGAGACTGGAGACTGGGAACTGGGGACTGGGGACAGGGGACTCGAGACTGGAGATTTGAGTCTGGGGACTGGGGACTGGAGACTGGAGATTGGAGTCTGGGGACTGGGGACTGGAGACTGGAGACTGGGGACTGGAGACTGTAGACTGGAGACTGGAGACTGCGGACTGGAGACGAGTGTGGACTGGAGACTGTAGACTGGAGACTGGAGACTGGGGACTGGAGACGAGTGTGGACTGGAGACTGCAGACTGGAGACTGGAGACAGGGGACTCGAGACTGGAGACTGGAATCTGGAGACTGGGTACTGGAGACTGGGGAATGGAGACTGGAGACTGGGGGCTAGAGACTGGAGACTGGAGACTGGAGACTGGAGACTTGGGTTTGGGAACTAGAGACTTGGGACTGGAAACTGGAGAGGAGACTGGGGTCTGGAGACTGGAGGCTGGGGACTAGAGACTGGAGACTGGAGAGTGTGGACTAGGGACTGTGGACTGGAAATTTGTGGCTGGGGATTGGAGATTGGGGACTGGAGACTGGACACTGGTGACTGGAGAGTGTGGACTAGGGACTGGGGAGTGAAACTGGTGACTGGGGACTGGAGACTGGGGCTGGAGACTGGGAACTGGAGACTGGAGACAGGAGACTGGGGTCTGGAGACTGGAGGCTGGGGACTAGAGACTGGAGACTGGGGACTGGAGACCGGGGACAGGAGACAGGAGACTGGAGACTGGAGACAGGGGACTGGAGACAGGATACGAGTCTGGAGACTGGGGACTGGAAACTGGAGACAGGATTCTGGGGTCTGGAGGCTGGGGACAAGAGACTGGAGACTGGGGACTGGAGACTGGGGACTGTAGACTGGAGACTGGAGAGTGGGGACTAGGGACTGGGGACTAGAAACTGGTGACTGGAGACTGGAGACTGGGGTCTGGGGATGAGACTGGAGACTGGAGACTGGGGACTGGAGACTGGGGACTGGAGACTGGAGGCTGGGGCCTGGAGACATGACACTGGGGACTGGAGACTGGAGACTGGGGACTGGTGACTGGAGACTGGAGACTGTGGACTGGAGACTGGAGACTGGAGACTGGAGACTGGAGACTGGGGACTGGGGACTGGGGACAGGGGACTCGAGACTGGAGATTGGAGTCTGGGGACTGGGGACTGGAGACTGGAGATTAGAGTCTGGGGACTGGGGACTGGAGACTGGAGACTGGGGACTGGAGACTGTAGACTGGAGACTGGAGACTGGGGACTGGAGACGAGTGTGTACTGGAGACTGGAGACTGGAGACTGGAGACTGGAGACTGGAGACTGGAGACTGGGGACTGGAGACGAGTGTGGACTGGAGACTGGAGACTGGAGACTGGAGACTGGAGACTGGGGACTGGGGACTGGGGACAGGGGACTCGAGACTGGAGATTGGAGTCTGGGGACTGGGGACTGGAGACTGGAGATTGGAGTCTGGGGACTGGGGACTGGAGACTGGAGACTGGAATCTGGAGACTGGGTACTGGAGACTGGGGAATGGAGACTGGAGACTGGGGGCTAGAGACTGGAGACTGGAGACTGGAGACTTGGGTTTGGGAACTGGAGACTGGGGACTGGGAACTGGGGACGAGACTGGAGACTGTAGACTGGGGACAGGGAAGTGGAGAGTGGGGACTGCAGATTGGAGACTGGAGACTGGAGACTGGAGACGGGACAAGAGACTCGTGACTGGGGACTGGAGACTGGAGACTGGAGACTGGAGACTGGGGACTGGAATCTGGAGACTGGGGACTAGAGACTGGGGACTGGAGACTGGAGACTGGGGACTGGAGACTGTAGACTGGAGACTGGAGACTGGGGACTGGAGACGAGTGTGGACTGGAGACTGGAGACTGGAGACTGCAGACTGGAGACTGGAGACTGGGGACTGGGGACTGGGGACAGGGGACTCGAGACTGGAGACTGGGGACTGGAGACTGTAGACTGGAGACTGGAGACTGGGGACTGGAGACGAGTGTGGACTGGAGACTGGAGACTGGAGACTGGAGACTGGAGACTGGAGACTGGGGACTGGAGACGAGTGTGGACTGGAGACTGGAGACTGGAGACTGGAGACTGGAGACTGGGGACTGGGGACTGGGGACAGGGGACTCGAGACTGGAGATTGGAGTCTGGGGACTGGGGACTGGAGACTGGAGATTGGAGTCTGGGGACTGGGGACTGGAGACTGGAGACTGGAATCTGGAGACTGGGTACTGGAGACTGGGGAATGGAGACTGGAGACTGGGGGCTAGAGACTGGAGACTGGAGACTGGAGACTTGGGTTTGGGAACTGGAGACTGGGGACTGGGACTGGGGACTGGAATCTGGAGACTGGGGACTAGAGACTGGGGACTGGAGACTGGAGACTGGGGACTGGAGACTGTAGACTGGAGACTGGAGACTGGGGACTGGAGACGAGTGTGGACTGGAGACAGGAGACTGGAGACTGGAGACTGGAGACTGGAGACTGGGGACTGGGGACTGGGGACAGGGGACTCGAGACTGGAGATTGGAGTCTGGGGACTGGGGACTGGAGACTGGAGATTGGAGTCTGGGGACTGGGGACTGGAGACTAGAGACTGGGGACTGGAGACTGTAGACTGGAGACTGGAGACTGGGGACTGGAGACGAGTGTGGACTGGAGATTGCAGACTGGAGACTGGAGACTGGGGACTGGAATCTGGAGACTGGGGACTAGAGACTGGGGACTGGAGACTGGAGACTGGGGACTGGAGACTGTAGACTGGAGACTGGAGACTGGGGACTGGAGACGAGTGTGGACTGGAGACAGGAGACTGGAGACTGGAGACTGGAGACTGGGGACTGGGGACTGGGGACAGGGGACTCGAGACTGGAGATTGGAGTCTGGGGACTGGGGACTGGAGACTGGAGATTGGAGTCTGGGGACTGGGGACTGGAGACTAGAGACTGGGGACTGGAGACTGTAGACTGGAGACTGGAGACTGGGGACTGGAGACGAGTGTGGACTGGAGATTGCAGACTGGAGACTGGAGACAGGGGACTCGAGACTGGAGACTGGAATCTGGAGACTGGGTACTGGAGACTGGGGAATGGAGACTGGAGACTGGGGGCTAGAGACTGGAGACTGGAGACTGGAGACTTGGGTTTGGGAACTGGAGACTTGGGACTGGAAACTGGAGAGGAGACTGGGGTCTGGAGACTGGAGGCTGGGGACTAGAGACTGGAGACTGGAGAGTGTGGACTAGGGACTGTGGACTGGAAATTTGTGGCTGGGGATTGGAGATTGGGGACTGGAGACTGGACACTGGTGACTGGAGAGTGTGGACTAGTGACTGGGGAGTGAAACTGGTGACTGGGGACTGGAGACTGGGGCTGGAGACTGGGAACTGGAGACTGGAGACAGGAGACTGGGGTCTGGAGACTGGAGGCTGGAGATTGGAGTCTGGGGACTGGGGACTGAAGACTGGAGACTGGGGACTGGAGACTGTAGACTGGAGACTGGAGACTGCGGACTGGAGACGAGTGTGGACTGGAGACTGTAGACTGGAGACTGGAGACTGGGGACTGGAGACGAGTGTGGACTGGAGACTGCAGACTGGGGACTGGGGACAGGGGACTCGAGACTGGAGATTGGAGTCTGGGGACTGGGGACTGGAGACTGGAGATTGGAGTCTGGGGACTGGGGACTGGGGACTGGAGACTGTAGACTGGAGACTGGAGACTGGGGACTGGAGACGAGTGTGGACTGGAGACTGGAGACTGGAGACTGGAGACTGGAGACTGGAGACTGGGGACTGGAGACGAGTGTGGACTGGAGACTGGAGACTGGAGACTGGAGACTGGAGACTGGGAACTGGGGACTGGGGACAGGGGACTCGAGACTGGAGATTTGAGTCTGGGGACTGGGGACTGGAGACTGGAGATTGGAGTCTGGGGACTGGGGACTGGAGACTGGAGACTGGGGACTGGAGACTGTAGACTGGAGACTGGAGACTGCGGACTGGAGACGAGTGTGGACTGGAGACTGTAGACTGGAGACTGGAGACTGGGGACTGGAGACGAGTGTGGACTGGAGACTGCAGACTGGAGACTGGAGACAGGGGACTCGAGACTGGAGACTGGAATCTGGAGACTGGGTACTGGAGACTGGGGAATGGAGACTGGAGACTGGGGGCTAGAGACTGGAGACTGGAGACTGGAGACTGGAGACTTGGGTTTGGGAACTAGAGACTTGGGACTGGAAACTGGAGAGGAGACTGGGGTCTGGAGACTGGAGGCTGGGGACTAGAGACTGGAGACTGGAGAGTGTGGACTAGGGACTGTGGACTGGAAATTTGTGGCTGGGGATTGGAGATTGGGGACTGGAGACTGGACACTGGTGACTGGAGAGTGTGGACTAGGGACTGGGGAGTGAAACTGGTGACTGGGGACTGGAGACTGGGGCTGGAGACTGGGAACTGGAGACTGGAGACAGGAGACTGGGGTCTGGAGACTGGAGGCTGGGGACTAGAGACTGGAGACTGGGGACTGGAGACCGGGGACAGGAGACAGGAGACTGGAGACTGGAGACAGGGGACTGGAGACAGGATACGAGTCTGGAGACTGGGGACTGGAAACTGGAGACAGGATTCTGGGGTCTGGAGGCTGGGGACAAGAGACTGGAGACTGGGGACTGGAGACTGGGGACTGTAGACTGGAGACTGGAGAGTGGGGACTAGGGACTGGGGACTAGAAACTGGTGACTGGAGACTGGAGACTGGGGTCTGGGGATGAGACTGGAGACTGGAGACTGGGGACTGGAGACTGGGGACTGGAGACTGGAGGCTGGGGCCTGGAGACATGACACTGGGGACTGGAGACTGGAGACTGGGGACTGGTGACTGGAGACTGGAGACTGTGGACTGGAGACTGGAGACTGGAGACTGGAGACTGGAGACTGGGGACTGGGGACTGGGGACAGGGGACTCGAGACTGGAGATTGGAGTCTGGGGACTGGGGACTGGAGACTGGAGATTAGAGTCTGGGGACTGGGGACTGGAGACTGGAGACTGGGGACTGGAGACTGTAGACTGGAGACTGGAGACTGGGGACTGGAGACGAGTGTGTACTGGAGACTGGAGACTGGAGACTGGAGACTGGAGACTGGAGACTGGAGACTGGGGACTGGAGACGAGTGTGGACTGGAGACTGGAGACTGGAGACTGGAGACTGGAGACTGGGGACTGGGGACTGGGGACAGGGGACTCGAGACTGGAGATTGGAGTCTGGGGACTGGGGACTGGAGACTGGAGATTGGAGTCTGGGGACTGGGGACTGGAGACTGGAGACTGGAATCTGGAGACTGGGTACTGGAGACTGGGGAATGGAGACTGGAGACTGGGGGCTAGAGACTGGAGACTGGAGACTGGAGACTTGGGTTTGGGAACTGGAGACTGGGGACTGGGAACTGGGGACGAGACTGGAGACTGTAGACTGGGGACAGGGAAGTGGAGAGTGGGGACTGCAGATTGGAGACTGGAGACTGGAGACTGGAGACGGGACAAGAGACTCGTGACTGGGGACTGGAGACTGGAGACTGGAGACTGGAGACTGGGGACTGGAATCTGGAGACTGGGGACTAGAGACTGGGGACTGGAGACTGGAGACTGGGGACTGGAGACTGTAGACTGGAGACTGGAGACTGGGGACTGGAGACGAGTGTGGACTGGAGACTGGAGACTGGAGACTGCAGACTGGAGACTGGAGACTGGGGACTGGGGACTGGGGACAGGGGACTCGAGACTGGAGACTGGGGACTGGAGACTGTAGACTGGAGACTGGAGACTGGGGACTGGAGACGAGTGTGGACTGGAGACTGGAGACTGGAGACTGGAGACTGGAGACTGGAGACTGGGGACTGGAGACGAGTGTGGACTGGAGACTGGAGACTGGAGACTGGAGACTGGAGACTGGGGACTGGGGACTGGGGACAGGGGACTCGAGACTGGAGATTGGAGTCTGGGGACTGGGGACTGGAGACTGGAGATTGGAGTCTGGGGACTGGGGACTGGAGACTGGAGACTGGAATCTGGAGACTGGGTACTGGAGACTGGGGAATGGAGACTGGAGACTGGGGGCTAGAGACTGGAGACTGGAGACTGGAGACTTGGGTTTGGGAACTGGAGACTGGGGACTGGGACTGGGGACTGGAATCTGGAGACTGGGGACTAGAGACTGGGGACTGGAGACTGGAGACTGGGGACTGGAGACTGTAGACTGGAGACTGGAGACTGGGGACTGGAGACGAGTGTGGACTGGAGACAGGAGACTGGAGACTGGAGACTGGAGACTGGAGACTGGGGACTGGGGACTGGGGACAGGGGACTCGAGACTGGAGATTGGAGTCTGGGGACTGGGGACTGGAGACTGGAGATTGGAGTCTGGGGACTGGGGACTGGAGACTAGAGACTGGGGACTGGAGACTGTAGACTGGAGACTGGAGACTGGGGACTGGAGACGAGTGTGGACTGGAGATTGCAGACTGGAGACTGGAGACTGGGGACTGGAATCTGGAGACTGGGGACTAGAGACTGGGGACTGGAGACTGGAGACTGGGGACTGGAGACTGTAGACTGGAGACTGGAGACTGGGGACTGGAGACGAGTGTGGACTGGAGACAGGAGACTGGAGACTGGAGACTGGAGACTGGGGACTGGGGACTGGGGACAGGGGACTCGAGACTGGAGATTGGAGTCTGGGGACTGGGGACTGGAGACTGGAGATTGGAGTCTGTGGACTGGGGACTGGAGACTAGAGACTGGGGACTGGAGACTGTAGACTGGAGACTGGAGACTGGGGACTGGAGACGAGTGTGGACTGGAGAATGCAGACTGGAGACTGGAGACAGGGGACTCGAGACTGGAGACTGGAATCTGGAGACTGGGTACTGGAGACTGGGGAATGGAGACTGGAGACTGGGGGCTAGAGACTGGAGACTGGAGACTGGAGACTTGGGTTTGGGAACTGGAGACTTGGGACTGGAAACTGGAGAGGAGACTGGGGTCTGGAGACTGGAGGCTGGGGACTAGAGACTGGAGACTGGAGAGTGTGGACTAGGGACTGTGGACTGGAAATTTGTGGCTGGGGATTGGAGATTGGGGACTGGAGACTGGACACTGGTGACTGGAGAGTGTGGACTAGTGACTGGGGAGTGAAACTGGTGACTGGGGACTGGAGACTGAGGCTGGAGACTGGGAACTGGAGACTGGAGACAGGAGACTGGGGTCTGGAGACTGGAGGCTGGGGACTAGAGACTGGAGACTGGGGACTGGAGACCGGGGACAGGAGACAGGAGACTGGAGACTGGAGACAGGGGACTGGAGACAGGATACGAGTCTGGAGACTGGGGACTGGAAACTGGAGACAGGATTCTGGGGTCTGGAGGCTGGGGACAAGAGACTGGAGACTGGGGACTGGAGACTGGGGACTGTAGACTGGAGACTGGAGAGTGGGGACTAGGGACTGGGGACTAGAAACTGGTGACTGGAGACTGGAGACTGGGGTCTGGGGATGAGACTGGAGACTGGAGACTGGGGACTGGAGACTGGGGACTGGAGACTGGAGGCTGGGGCCTGGAGACATGACACTGGGGACTGGAGACTGGAGAGTGGAGACTGGGGACTGCGGACTGGAGACTGGGGACTGGTGACTGGAGACTGGAGACTGTGGACTGGAGACTGGAGACTGGAGACTGGAGACTGGAGACTGGGGACTGGGGACTGGGGACAGGGGACTCGAGACTGGAGATTGGAGTCTGGGGACTGGGGACTGGAGACTGGAGATTAGAGTCTGGGGACTGGGGACTGGAGACTGGAGACTGGGGACTGGAGACTGTAGACTGGAGACTGGAGACTGGGGACTGGAGACGAGTGTGGACTGGAGACTGGAGACTGGAGACTGGAGACTGGAGACTGGGGACTGGAGACGAGTGTGGACTGGAGACTGGAGACTGGAGACTGGAGACTGGAGACTGGGGACTGGGGACTGGGGAGAGGGGACTCGAGACTGGAGATTGGAGTCTGGGGACTGGGGACTGGAGACTGGAGATTGGAGTCTGGGGACTGGGGACTGGAGACTGGAGACTGTAGACTGGAGACTGGAGACTGCGGACTGGAGACGAGTGTGGACTGGAGACTGTAGACTGGAGACTGGAGACTGGGGACTGGAGACGAGTGTGGACTGGAGACTGCAGACTGGAGACTGGAGACAGGGGACTCGAGACTGGAGACTGGAATCTGGAGACTGGGTATTGGAGACTGGGGAATGGAGACTGGAGACTGGGGGCTAGAGACTGGAGACTGGAGACTGGAGACTTGGGTTTGGGAACTGGAGACTTGGGACTGGATACTGGAGAGGAGACTGGGGTCTGGAGACTGGAGGCTGGGGACTAGAGACTGGAGACTGGAGAGTGTGGACTAGGGACTGTGGACTGGAAATTTGTGGCTGGGGATTGGAGATTGGGGACTGGAGACTGGACACTGGTGACTGGAGAGTGTGGACTAGGGACTGGGGAGTGAAACTGGTGACTGGGGACTGGAGACTGTGGCTGGAGACTGGGAACTGGAGACTGGAGACAGGGGACTGGGGTCTGGAGACTGGAGGCTGGGGACTAGAGACTGGAGACTGGGGACTGGAGACCGGGGACAGGAGACAGGAGACTGGAGACTGGAGACAGGGGACTGGAGACAGGATACGAGTCTGGAGACTGGGGACTGGAAACTGGAGACAGGATTCTGGGGTCTGGAGGCTGGGGACAAGAGACTGGAGACTGGGGACTGGAGACTGGGGACTGTAGACTGGAGACTGGAGAGTGGGGACTAGGGACTGGGGACTAGAAACTGGTGACTGGAGACTGGAGACTGGGGTCTGGGGATGAGACTGGAGACTGGAGACTGGGGACTGGAGACTGGGGACTGGAGACTGGAGGCTGGGGCCTGGAGACATGACACTGGGGACTGGAGACTGGAGAGTGGAAACTGGGGACTGCGGACTGGAGACTGGGGACTGGTGACTGGAGACTGGAGACTGTGGACTGGAGACTGGAGACTGGAGACTGGAGACTGGAGACTGGGGACTGGGGACTGGGGACAGGGGACTAGAGACTGGAGATTGGAGTCTGGGGACTGGGGACTGGAGACTGGAGATTAGAGTCTGGGGACTGGGGACAGGAGACTGGAGACTGGGGACTGGAGACTGTAGACTGGAGACTGGAGAATGGGGACTGGAGACGAGTGTGGACTGGAGACTGGAGACTGGAGACTGGAGACTGGAGACTGGAGACTGGAGACTGGGGACTGGAGACGAGTGTGGACTGGAGACTGGAGACTGGAGACTGGAGACTGGAGACTGGGTACTGGGGACTGGGGACAGGGGACTCGAGACTGGAGATTGGAGTCTGGGGACTGGGGACTGGAGACTGGAGATTGGAGTCTGGGGACTGGGGACTGGAGACTGGAGACTGGAATCTGGAGACTGGGTACTGGAGACTGGGGAATGGAGACTGGAGACTGGGGGCTAGAGACTGGAGACTGGAGACTGGAGACGGGTTTGGGAACTGGAGACTGGGGACTGGGAACTGGGGACGAGACTGGAGACTGTAGACTGGGGACAGGGAACTGGAGAGTGGGGACTGCAGATTGGAGACTGGAGACTGGAGACTGGAGACGGGACAAGAGACTCGTGACTGGGGACTGGAGACTGGAGACTGGAGACTGGAGACTGGGGACTGGAATCTGGAGACTGGGGACTAGAGACTGGGGACTGGAGACTGGAGACTGGGGACTGGAGACTGTAGACTGGAGACTGGAGACTGGGGACTGGAGACGAGTGTGGACTGGAGACTGGAGACTGGAGACTGCAGACTGGAGACTGGAGACTGGGGACTGGGGACTGGGGACAGGGGACTCGAGACTGGAGACTGGGGACTGGAGACTGTAGACTGGAGACTGGAGACTGGGGACTGGAGACGAGTGTGGACTGGAGACTGGAGACTGGAGACTGGAGACTGGAGACTGGAGACTGGGGACTGGAGACGAGTGTGGACTGGAGACTGGAGACTGGAGACTGGAGACTGGAGACTGGGGACTGGGGACTGGGGACAGGGGACTCGAGACTGGAGATTGGAGTCTGGGGACTGGGGACTGGAGACTGGAGATTGGAGTCTGGGGACTGGGGACTGGAGACTGGAGACTGGGTACTGGAGACTGGGGAATGGAGACTGGAGACTGGGGGCTAGAGACTGGAGACTGGAGACTGGAGACTTGGGTTTGGGAACTGGAGACTGGGGACTGGGAACTGGGGACAAGACTGGAGACTGTAGACTGGGGACAGGGAACTGGAGAGTGGGGACTGCAGATTGGAGACTGGAGACTGGAGACTGGAGACTGGGGACTGGAATCTGGAGACTGGGGACTAGAGACTGGGGACTGGAGACTGGAGACTGGGGACTGGAGACTGTAGACTGGAGACTGGAGACTGGGGACTGGAGACGAGTGTGGACTGGAGACTGGAGACTGGAGACTGGAGACTGGAGACTGGAGACTGGGGACTGGAGACTGGGGACTGTAGACTGGAGACTGGAGAGTGGGGACTAGGGACTGGGGACTAGAAACTGGTGACTGGAGACTGGAGACTGGGGTCTGGGGATGAGACTGGAGACTGGAGACTGGGGACTGGAGACTGGGGACTGGAGACTGGAGGCTGGGGCCTGGAGACATGACACTGGGGACTGGAGACTGGAGAGTGGAAACTGGGGACTGCGGACTGGAGACTGGGGACTGGTGACTGGAGACTGGAGACTGTGGACTGGAGACTGGAGACTGGAGACTGGAGACTGGAGACTGGGGACTGGGGACTGGGGACAGGGGACTCGAGACTGGAGATTGGAGTCTGGGGACTGGGGACTGGAGACTGGAGATTAGAGTCTGGGGACTGGGGACAGGAGACTGGAGACTGGGGACTGGAGACTGTAGACTGGAGACTGGAGAATGGGGACTGGAGACGAGTGTGGACTGGAGACTGGAGACTGGAGACTGGAGACTGGAGACTGGAGACTGGAGACTGGGGACTGGAGACGAGTGTGGACTGGAGACTGGAGACTGGAGACTGGAGACTGGAGACTGGGTACTGGGGACTGGGGACAGGGGACTCGAGACTGGAGATTGGAGTCTGGGGACTGGGGACTGGAGACTGGAGATTGGAGTCTGGGGACTGGGGACTGGAGACTGGAGACTGGAATCTGGAGACTGGGTACTGGAGACTGGGGAATGGAGACTGGAGACTGGGGGCTAGAGACTGGAGACTGGAGACTGGAGACGGGTTTGGGAACTGGAGACTGGGGACTGGGAACTGGGGACGAGACTGGAGACTGTAGACTGGGGACAGGGAACTGGAGAGTGGGGACTGCAGATTGGAGACTGGAGACTGGAGACTGGAGACGGGACAAGAGACTCGTGACTGGGGACTGGAGACTGGAGACTGGAGACTGGAGACTGGGGACTGGAATCTGGAGACTGGGGACTAGAGACTGGGGACTGGAGACTGGAGACTGGGGACTGGAGACTGTAGACTGGAGACTGGAGACTGGGGACTGGAGACGAGTGTGGACTGGAGACTGGAGACTGGAGACTGCAGACTGGAGACTGGAGACTGGGGACTGGGGACTGGGGACAGGGGACTCGAGACTGGAGACTGGGGACTGGAGACTGTAGACTGGAGACTGGAGACTGGGGACTGGAGACGAGTGTGGACTGGAGACTGGAGACTGGAGACTGGAGACTGGAGACTGGAGACTGGGGACTGGAGACGAGTGTGGACTGGAGACTGGAGACTGGAGACTGGAGACTGGAGACTGGGGACTGGGGACTGGGGACAGGGGACTCGAGACTGGAGATTGGAGTCTGGGGACTGGGGACTGGAGACTGGAGATTGGAGTCTGGGGACTGGGGACTGGAGACTGGAGACTGGGTACTGGAGACTGGGGAATGGAGACTGGAGACTGGGGGCTAGAGACTGGAGACTGGAGACTGGAGACTTGGGTTTGGGAACTGGAGACTGGGGACTGGGAACTGGGGACAAGACTGGAGACTGTAGACTGGGGACAGGGAACTGGAGAGTGGGGACTGCAGATTGGAGACTGGAGACTGGAGACTGGAGACTGGGGACTGGAATCTGGAGACTGGGGACTAGAGACTGGGGACTGGAGACTGGAGACTGGGGACTGGAGACTGTAGACTGGAGACTGGAGACTGGGGACTGGAGACGAGTGTGGACTGGAGACTGGAGACTGGAGACTGGAGACTGGAGACTGGAGACTGGGGACTGGGGACTGGGGACAGGGGACTCGAGACTGGAGATTGGAGTCTGGGGACTGGGGACTGGAGACTGGAGATTGGAGTCTGGGGACTGGGGACTGGAGACTGGAGACTGGGGACTGGAGACTGTAGACTGGAGACTGGAGACTGGGGACAGGAGACGAGTGTGGACTAGAGACTGCAGACTGGAGACTGGAGACAGGGGACTCGAGACTGGAGATTGGAGTCTGGGGACTGGGGACTGGAGACTGGAGATTGGAGTCTGGAGACTGGGGACTGGAGACTGGAGACTGGAATCTGGAGACTGGGTACTGGAGACTGGGGAATGGAGACTGGAGACTGGGGGCTAGAGACTGGAGACTGGAGACTGGAGACTTGGGTTTGGGAACTGGAGACTTGGGACTGGAAACTGGAGAGGAGACTGGGGTCTGGAGACTGGAGGCTGGGGACTAGAGACTGGAGACTGGAGAGTGTGGACTAGGGACTGTGGACTGGAAATTTGTGGCTGGGGATTGGAGATTGGGGACTGGAGACTGGACACTGGTGACTGGAGAGTGTGGACTAGGGACTGGGGAGTGACACTGGTGACTGGGGACTGGAGACTGGGGCTGGAGACTGGGAACTGGAGACTGGAGACAGGAGACTGGGGTCTGGAGACTGGAGGCTGGGGACTAGAGACTGGAGACTGGGGACTGGAGACCGGGGACAGGAGACAGGAGACTGGAGACTGGAGACAGGGGACTGGAGACAGGATACGAGTCTGGAGACTGGGGACTGGAAACTGGAGACAGGATTCTGGGGTCTAGAGGCTGGGGACTAGAGACTGGAGACTGGGGACTGGAGACTGGGGACTGTAGACTGGAGACTGGAGAGTGGGGACTAGGGACTGGGGACTAGAAACTGGTGACTGGAGACTGGAGACTGGGGTCTGGGGATGAGACTGGAGACTGGAGACTGGGGACTGGAGACTGGAGGCTGGGGCCTGGAGACATGACACTGGGGACTGGAGACTGGAGAGTGGAGACTGGGGACTGCGGACTGGAGACTGGGGACTGGTGACTGGAGACTGGAGACTGTGGACTGGAGACTGGAGACTGGAGACTGGAGACTGGAGACTGGGGACTGGGGACTGGGGACAGGGGACTCGAGACTGGAGATTGGAGTCTGGGGACTGGGGACTGGAGACTGGAGATTGGAGTCTGGGGACTGGGGACTGGAGACTGGAGACTGGGGACTGGAGACTGTAGACTGGAGACTGGAGACTGGGGACTGGAGACGAGTGTGGACTGGAGACTGGAGACTGGAGACTGGAGACTGGAGACTGGGGACTGGGGACAGGGGACTCGAGACTGGAGATTGGAGTCTGGGGACTGGGGACTGGGGACTGGAGACTGGGGACTGGAGAATGGAGACTGGAGACTGGATACTGGAGACTGGAGACTGGAGACTGGGGACTGGAGACTGGAGACTGGGGACTGGGGACAGGGGACTCGAGACTGGAGATTGGAGTCTGGGGACTGGGGACTGGAGACTTTGGACTGGAGAATGGAGACTGGAGACTGGATACTGGAGACTGGAGACTGGGGACTGGAATATGGAGACTGGGGACTAGAGACTGGGGACTGGAGACTGGAGACTGGGGACTGGAGACTGTAGACTGGAGACTGGAGACTGGGGACTGGAGACGAGTGTGGACTGGCGACTGGAGACTGGAGACTGGAGATTGGAGTCTGGGGACTGGGGACTGGAGACTGGAGACTGGAGTCTGGGGACTGGGGACTGGAGACTGGAGACTGGGGACTGGAGACTGTAGACTGGAGACTGGAGACTGCGGACTGGAGACGAGTGTGGACTGGAGACTGTAGACTGGAGACTGGAGACTGGGGACTGGAGACGAGTGTGGACTGGAGACTGCAGACTGGAGACTGGAGACAGGGGACTGGAGACTGGAGACTGGAATCTGGAGACTGGGTACTGGAGACTGGGGAATGGAGACTGGAGACTGGGGGCTAGAGACTGGAGACTGGAGACTGGAGACTTGGGTTTGGGAACTGGAGACTTGGGACTGGAAACTGGAGAGGAGACTGGGGTCTGGAGACTGGAGGCTGGGGACTAGAGACTGGAGACTGGAGAGTGTGGACTAGGGACTGTGGACTGGAAATTTGTGGCTGGGGATTGGAGATTGGGGACTGGAGACTGGACACTGGTGACTGGAGAGTGTGGACTAGGGACTGGGGAGTGAAACTGGTGACTGGGGACTGGAGACTGGGGCTGCAGACTGGGAACTGGAGACTGGAGACAGGAGACTGGGGTCTGGAGACTGGAGGCTGGGGACTAGAGACTGGAGACTGGGGACTGGAGACCGGGGACAGGAGACAGGAGACTGGAGACTGGAGACAGGGGACTGGAGACAGGATACGAGTCTGGAGACTGGGGACTGGAAACTGGAGACAGGATTCTGGGGTCTGGAGGCTGGGGACAAGAGACTGGAGACAGGGGACTGGAGACTGGGGACTGTAGACTGGAGACTGGAGAGTGGGGACTAGGGACTGGGGACTAGAAACTGGTGACTGGAGACTGGAGACTGGGGTCTGGGGATGAGACTGGAGACTGGAGACTGGGGACTGGAGACTGGGGACTGGAGACTGGAGGCTGGGGCCTGGAGACATGACACTGGGGACTGGAGACTGGAGAGTGGAAACTGGAGACTGCGGACTGGAGACTGGGGACTGGTTACTGGAGACTGGAGACTGTGGACTGGAGACTGGAGACTGGAGACTGGAGACTGGAGACTGGGGACTGGGGACTGGGGACAGGGGACTCGAGACTGGAGATTGGAGTCTGGGGACTGGGGACTGGAGACTGGAGATTGGAGTCTGGGGACTGGGGACTGGAGACTGGAGACTGGGGACTGGAGACTGTAGACTGGAGAGTGGAGACTGCGGACTGGAGACGAGTGTGGACTGGAGACTGGAGACTGGAGACTGGGGACTGGGGACAGGGGACTCGAGACTGGAGATTGGAGTCTGGGGACTGGGGACTGGAGACTGGAGATTGGAGTCTGGAGACTGGGGGCTAGAGACTGGAGACTGGAGACTGGAGACTTGGGTTTGGGAACTGGAGACTGGGGACTGGGAACTGGGGACGAGACTGGAGACTGTAGACTGGGGACAGGGAACTGGAGAGTGGGGACTGCAGATTGGAGACTGGAGACTGGAGACTGGAGACGGGACAACAGACTCGTGACTGGGGACTGGAGACTTGAGACTGGAGACTGGGGACTGGAGACTGGAGACTGGAGACTGTGGACTGGAATCTGGAGACTGGGGACTAGAGACTGGGGACTGGAGACTGGAGACTGGGGACTGGAGACTGTAGACTGGAGACTGGAGACTGGGGACTGGAGACGAGTGTGGACTGGAGACTGGAGACTGGAGACTGGAGACTGGAGACTGGAGACTGGAGACTGGAGACTGGGGACTGGGGACAGGGGACTCGAGACTGGAGATTGGAGTCTGGGGACTGGGGACTGGAGACTGGAGATTGGAGTCTGGGGACTGGGGACTGGAGACTGGAGACTGGGGACTGGAGACTGTAGACTGGAGACTGGAGACTGGGGACTGGAGACGAGTGTGGACTAGAGACTGCAGACTGGAGACTGGAGACAGGGGACTCGAGACTGGAGATTGGAGTCTGGGGACTGGGGACTGGAGACTGGAGATTGGAGTCTGGAGACTGGGGACTGGAGACTGGAGACTGGAATCTGGAGACTGGGTACTGGAGACTGGGGAATGGAGACTGGAGACTGGGGGCTAGAGACTGGAGACTGGAGACTGGAGACTTGGGTTTGGGAACTGGAGACTTGGGACTGGAAACTGGAGAGGAGACTGGGGTCTGGAGACTGGAGGCTGGGGACTAGAGACTGGAGACTGGAGAGTGTGGACTAGGGACTGTGGACTGGAAATTTGTGGCTGGGGATTGGAGATTGGGGACTGGAGACTGGACACTGGTGACTGGAGAGTGTGGACTAGGGACTGGGGAGTGACACTGGTGACTGGGGACTGGAGACTGGGGCTGGAGACTGGGAACTGGAGACTGGAGACAGGAGACTGGGGTCTGGAGACGGGAGGCTGGGGACTAGAGACTGGAGACTGGGGACTGGAGACCGGGGACAGGAGACAGGAGACTGGAGACTGGAGACAGGGGACTGGAGACAGGATACGAGTCTGGAGACTGGGGACTGGAAACTGGAGACAGGATTCTGGGGTCTAGAGGCTGGGGACTAGAGACTGGAGACTGGGGACTGGAGACTGGGGACTGTAGACTGGAGACTGGAGAGTGGGGACTAGGGACTGGGGACTAGAAACTGGTGACTGGAGACTGGAGACTGGGGTCTGGGGATGAGACTGGAGACTGGAGACTGGGGACTGGAGACTGGAGGCTGGGGCCTGGAGACATGACACTGGGGACTGGAGACTGGAGAGTGGAGACTGGGGACTGCGGACTGGAGACTGGGGACTGGTGACTGGAGACTGGAGACTGTGGACTGGAGACTGGAGACTGGAGACTGGAGACTGGAGACTGGGGACTGGGGACTGGGGACAGGGGACTCGAGACTGGAGATTGGAGTCTGGGGACTGGGGACTGGAGACTGGAGATTGGAGTCTGGGGACTGGGGACTGGAGACTGGAGACTGGGGACTGGAGACTGTAGACTGGAGACTGGAGACTGGGGACTGGAGACGAGTGTGGACTGGAGACTGGAGACTGGAGACTGGAGACTGGAGACTGGGGACTGGGGACAGGGGACTCGAGACTGGAGATTGGAGTCTGGGGACTGGGGACTGGAGACTGGGGACTGGAGAATGGAGACTGGAGACTGGATACTGGAGACTGGAGACTGGGGACTGGAATATGGAGACTGGGGACTAGAGACTGGGGACTGGAGAGTGGAGACTGGGGACTGGAGACTGTAGACTGGAGACTGGAGACTGGGGACTGGAGACGAGTGTGGACTGGAGACTGGAGACTGGAGACTGGAGATTGGAGTCTGGGGACTGGGGACTGGAGACTGGAGACTGGAGTCTGGGGACTGGGGACTGGAGACTGGAGACTGGGGACTGGAGACTGTAGACTGGAGACTGGAGACTGCGGACTGGAGACGAGTGTGGACTGGAGACTGTAGACTGGAGACTGGAGACTGGGGACTGGAGACGAGTGTGGACTGGAGATTGCAGACTGGAGACTGGAGACAGGGGACTCGAGACTGGAGACTGGAATCTGGAGACTGGGTACTGGAGACTGGGGAATGGAGACTGGAGACTGGGGGCTAGAGACTGGAGACTGGAGACTGGAGACTTGGGTTTGGGAACTGGAGACTTGGGACTGGAAACTGGAGAGGAGACTGGGGTCTGGAGACTGGAGGCTGGGGACTAGAGACTGGAGACTGGAGAGTGTGGACTAGGGACTGTGGACTGGAAATTTGTGGCTGGGGATTGGAGATTGGGGACTGGAGACTGGACACTGGTGACTGGAGAGTGTGGACTAGGGACTGGGGAGTGAAACTGGTGACTGGGGACTGGAGACTGGGGCTGGAGACTGGGAACTGGAGACTGGAGACAGGAGACTGGGGTCTGGAGACTGGAGGCTGGGGACTAGAGACTGGAGACTGGGGACTGGAGACCGGGGACAGGAGACAGGAGACTGGAGACTGGAGACAGGGGACTGGAGACAGGATACGAGTCTGGAGACTGGGGACTGGAAACTGGAGACAGGATTCTGGGGTCTGGAGGCTGGGGACAAGAGACTGGAGACTGGGGACTGGAGACTGGGGACTGTAGACTGGAGACTGGAGAGTGGGGACTAGGGACTGGGGACTAGAAACTGGTGACTGGAGACTGGAGACTGGGGTCTGGGGATGAGACTGGAGACTGGAGACTGGGGACAGGAGACTGGGGACTGGAGACTGGAGGCTGGGGCCTGGAGACATGACACTGGGGACTGGAGACTGGAGAGTGGAAACTGGGGACTGCGGACTGGAGACTGGGGACTGGTTACTGGAGACTGGAGACTGTGGACTGGAGACTGGAGACTGGAGACTGGAGACTGGAGACTGGGGACTGGGGACTGGGGACAGGGGACTCGAGACTGGAGATTGGAGACTGGAGACTGGGGTCTGGGGATGAGACTGGAGACTGGAGACTGGGGACTGGAGACTGGAGGCTGGGGCCTGGAGACATGACACTGGGGACTGGAGACTGGAGAGTGGAGACTGGGGACTGCGGACTGGAGACTGGGGACTGGTGACTGGAGACTGGAGACTGTGGACTGGAGACTGGAGACTGGAGACTGGAGACTGGAGACTGGGGACTGGGGACTGAGGACAGGGGACTCGAGACTGGAGATTGGAGTCTGGGGACTGGGGACTGGAGACTGGGGACTGGAGACTGGAGACTGGGGACTGGAGACTGTAGACTGGAGATTGGAGTCTGGGGACTGGGGACTGGAGACTGGGGACTGGAGAATGGAGACTGGAGACTGGATACTGGAGACTGGAGACTGGGGACTGGAATATGGGGACTGGGGACTAGAGACTGGGGACTGGAGACTGGAGACTGGGGACTGGAGACTGTAGACTGGAGACTGGAGACTGGGGACTGGAGACTGGAGATTGGAGTCTGGGGACTGGGGACTGGAGACTGGAGACTGGAGTCTGGGGACTGGGGACTGGAGACTGGAGACTAGGGACTGGAGACTGTAGACTGGAGACTGGAGACTGCGGACTGGAGACGAGTGTGGACTGGAGACTGTAGACTGGAGACTGGAGACTGGGGACTGGAGACGAGTGTGGACTGGAGATTGCAGACTGGAGACTGGAGACAGGGGACTCGAGACTGGAGACTGGAATCTGGAGACTGGGTACTGGAGACTGGGGAATGGAGACTGGAGACTGGGGGCTAGAGACTGGAGACTGGAGACTGGAGACTTGGGTTTGGGAACTGGAGACTTGGGACTGGAAACTGGAGAGGAGACTGGGGTCTGGAGACTGGAGGCTGGGGACTAGAGACTGGAGACTGGAGAGTGTGGACTAGGGACTGTGGACTGGAAATTTGTGGCTGGGGATTGGAGATTGGGGACTGGAGACTGGACACTGGTGACTGGAGAGTGTGGACTAGGGACTGGGGAGTGAAACTGGTGACTGGGGACTGGAGACTGGGGCTGGTGACTGGGAACTGGAGACTGGAGACAGGAGACTGGGGTCTGGAGACTGGAGGCTGGGGACTAGAGACTGGAGACTGGGGACTGGAGACCGGGGACAGGAGACAGGAGACTGGAGACTGGAGACAGGGGACTGGAGACAGGATACGAGTCTGGAGACTGGGGACTGGAAACTGGAGACAGGATTCTGGGGTCTGGAGGCTGGGGACAAGAGACTGGAGACTGGGGACTGGAGACTGGGGACTGTAGACTGGAGACTGGAGAGTGGGGACTAGGGACTGGGGACTAGAAACTGGTGACTGGAGACTGGAGACTGGGGTCTGGGGATGAGACTGGAGACTGGAGACTGGGGACAGGAGACTGGGGACTGGAGACTGGAGGCTGGGGCCTGGAGACATGACACTGGGGACTGGAGACTGGAGAGTGGAAACTGGGGACTGCGGACTGGAGACTGGGGACTGGTTACTGGAGACTGGAGACTGTGGACTGGAGACTGCAGACTGGAGACTGGAGACTGGAGACTGGGGACTGGGGACTGGGGACAGGGGACTCGAGACTGGAGATTGGAGTCTGGGGACTGGGGACTGGAGACTGGAGATTAGAGTCTGGGGACTGGGGACTGGAGACTGGAGACTGGGGACTGGAGACTGTAGACTGGAGACTGGAGACTGGGGACTGGAGACGAGTGTGGACTGGAGACTGGAGACTGGAGACTGGAGACTGGAGACTGGAGACTGGGGACTGGAGACGAGTGTGGACTGGAGACTGGAGACTGGAGACTGGAGACTGGAGACTGGGGATTGGGGACTGGGGACAGGGGACTCGAGACTGGAGATTGGAGTCTGGGGACTGGGGACTGGAGACTGGAGACTGGGGACTGGAGACTGTAGACTGGAGACTGGAGACTGCGGACTGGAGACGAGTGTGGACTGGAGACTGGAGACTGGAGACTGGAGACTGGAGACTGGGGACTGGGGATAGGGGACTCGAGACTGGAGATTGGAGTCTGGGGACTGGGGACTGGAGACTGGAGATTGGAGTCTGGGGACTGGGGACTGGAGACTGGGGACTGGAGACTGGAGACTGGAGACTGGAATCTGGAGACTGGGTACTGGAGACTGGGGAATGGAGACTGGAGACTGGGGGCTAGAGACTGGAGACTTGGGTTTGGGAACTGGAGACTGGGGACTGGGAACTGGGGACGAGACTGGAGACTGTAGACTGGGGACAGGGAACTGGAGAGTGGGGACTGCAGATTGGAGACTGGAGACTGGAGTCTGGAGACGGGACAAGAGACTCGTGACTGGGGACTGGAGACTGGAGACTGGAGACTGGAGACTGGGGACTGGAATCTGGAGACTGGGGACTAGAGACTGGGGACTGGAGACTGGAGACTGGGGACTGGAGACTGTAGACTGGAGACTGGAGACTGGGGACTGGAGACGAGTGTGGACTGGAGACTGGAGACTGGAGACTGGAGACTGGAGACTGGAGACTGTGGACTGGGGACTGGGGACAGGGGACTCGAGACTGGAGATTGGAGTCTGGGGACTGGGGACTGGGGACAAGAGACTGGAGACTGGGGACTGGAGACTGGGGACTGTAGACTGGAGACTGAAAAGTGGGGACTAGGGACTGGGGACTAGAAACTGGTGACTGGAGACTGGAGACTGGGGTCTGGGGATGAGACTGGAGACTGGAGACTGGGGACAGGAGACTGGGGACTGGAGACTGGAGGCTGGGGCCTGGAGACATGACACTGGGGACTGGAGACTGGAGAGTGGAAACTGAGGACTGCGGACTGGAGACTGGGGACTGGTTACTGGAGACTGGAGACTGTGGACTGGAGACTGGAGACTGGAGACTGGAGACTGGAGACTGGGGACTGGGGACTGAGGACAGGGGACTCGAGACTGGAGATTGGAGTCTGGGGACTGGGGACTGGAGACTGGAGATTAGAGTCTGGGGACTGGGGACTGGAGACTGGAGACTGGGGACTGGAGACTGTAGACTGGAGACTGGAGACTGGGGACTGGAGACGAGTGTGGACTGGAGACTGGAGACTGGAGACTGGAGACTGGAGACTGGAGACTGGGGACTGGAGACGAGTGTGGACTGGAGACTGGAGACTGGATACTGGAGACTGGAGACTGGGGACTGGGGACTGGGGACAGGGGACTCGAGACTGGAGATTGGAGTCTGGGGACTGGGGACTGGAGACTGGAGACTGGGGACTGGAGACTGTAGACTGGAGACTGGAGACTGTGGACTGGAGACGAGTGTGGACTGGAGACTGGAGACTGTAGATCTTGGAGACTGGAGACTTGGGACTGGGGATAGGGGACTCGAGACTGGAGATTGGAGTCTGGGGACTGGGGACTGGAGACTGGAGATTGGAGTCTGGGGACTGGGGACTGGAGACTGGGGACTGGAGACTGGAGACTGGAGACTGGAATCTGGAGACTGGGTACTGGAGACTGGGGAATGGAGACTGGAGACTGGGGGCTAGAGACTGGAGACTTGGGTTTGGGAACTGGAGACTGGGGACTGGGAACTGGGGACGAGACTGGAGACTGTAGACTGGGGACAGGGTACTGGAGAGTGGGGACTGCAGATTGGAGACTGGAGACTGGAGTCTGGAGACGGGACAAGAGACTCGTGACTGGGGACTGGAGACTGGAGACTGGAGACTGGAGACTGGGGACTGGAATCTGGAGACTGGGGACTAGAGACTGGGGACTGGAGACTGGAGACTGGGGACTGGAGACTGTAGACTGGAGACTGGAGACTGGGGACTGGAGACGAGTGTGGACTGGAGATTGGAGACTGGAGACTGGAGACTGGAGACTGGAGACTGGGGACTGGGGACAGGGGACTCGAGACTGGAGATTGGAGTCTGGGGACTGGGGACTGGAGACTGGAGATTGGAGTCTGGGGACTGGGGGCTAGAGACTGGAGACTGCAGACTGGAGATTTGGGTTTGGGAACTGGAGACTGGGGACTGGGAACTGGGGACGAGACTGGAGACTGTAGACTGGGAACAGGGAACTGGAGAGTGGGGACTGCAGATTGGAGACTGGAGACTGGAGACTGGAGACGGGACAAGAGACTCGTGACTGGGGACTGGAGACTGGAGACTGGAGACTGGAGACTGGGGACTGGAATCTGGAGACTGGGGACTAGAGACTGGGGACTGGAGACTGGGGACTGGGGACTGGAGACTGTAGACTGGAGACTGGAGACTGGGGACTGGAGACGAGTGTGGACTGGAGACTGGAGACTGGAGACTGGAGACTGGAGAATGGAGACTGGGGACTGGGGACTGGGGACAGGGGACTCGAGACTTGAGATTGGAGTCTGGGGACTGGGGACTGGAGACTGGAGATTGGAGTCTGGGGACTGGGGACTGGAGACTGTAGACTGGAGACTGGAGACTGGGGACTGGAGACGAGTGTGGACTGGAGACTGGAGACTGGAGACTGGAGACTGGAGACTGGGGACTGGGGACAGGGGACTCGAGACTGGAGATTGGAGTCTGGGGACTGGGGACTGGAGACTGGAGATTGGAGTCTGGAGACTGGGGACTGGAGACTGGAGACTGGAATCTGGAGACTGGGTACTGGAGACTGGGGAATGGAGACTGGAGACTGGGGGCTAGAGACTGGAGACTGGAGACTGGAGACTTGGGTTTGGGAACTGGAGACTTGGGACTGGAAACTGGAGAGGAGACTGGGGTCTGGAGACTGGAGGCTGGGGACTAGAGACTGGAGACTGGAGAGTGTGGACTAGGGACTGTGGACTGGAAATTTGTGGCTGGGGATTGGAGATTGGGGACAGGAGACTGGACACTGGTGACTGGAGAGTGTGGACTAGCGACTGGGGAGTGACACTGGTGACTGGGGACTGGAGACTGGGGCTGGAGACTGGGAACTGGAGACTGGAGACAGAAGACTGGGGTCTGGAGACTGGAGGCTGGGGACTAGAGACTGGAGACTGGGGACTGGAGACCGGGGACAGGAGACAGGAGACTGGAGACTGGAGACAGGGGACTGGAGACAGGATACGAGTCTGGAGACTGGGGACTGGAAACTGGAGACAGGATTCTGGGGTCTAGAGGCTGGGGACTAGAGACTGGAGACTGGGGACTGGAGACTGGGGACTGTAGACTGGAGACTGGAGAGTGGGGACTAGGGACTGGGGACTAGAAACTGGTGACTGGAGACTGGAGACTGGGGTCTGGGGATGAGACTGGAGACTGGAGACTGGGGACTGGAGACTGGAGGCTGGGGCCTGGAGACGAGTGTGGACTGGAGACTGGAGACTGGAGACTGGAGACTGGAGACTGGAGACTGGGGACTGGAGACGAGTGTGGACTGGAGACTGGAGACTGGAGACTGGAGACTGGAGACTGGGGACTGGGGACTGGGGACAGGGGACTCGAGACTGGAGATTGGAGTCTGGGGACTGGGGACTGGAGACTGGAGATTGGAGTCTGGGGACTGGGGACTGGAGACTGGAGACTGGGGACTGGAGACTGTAGACTGGAGACTGGAGACTGGGGACTGGAGACGAGTGTGGACTGGAGACTGGAGACTGGAGACTGGAGACTGGAGACTGGGGACTGGGGACAGGGGACTCGAGACTGGAGATTGGAGTCTGGGGACTGGGGACTGGAGACTGGGGACTGGAGAATGGAGACTGGAGACTGGATACTGGAGACTGGAGACTGGGGACTGGAATATGGAGACTGGGGACTAGAGACTGGGGACTGGAGACTGGAGACTGGGGACTGGAGACTGTAGACTGGAGACTGGAGACTGGGGACTGGAGACGAGTGTGGACTGGAGACTGGAGACTGGAGACTGGAGATTGGAGTCTGGGGACTGGGGACTGGAGACTGGAGACTGGAGTCTGGGGACTGGGGACTGGAGACTGGAGACTGGGGACTGGAGACTGTAGACTGGAGACTGGAGACTGCGGACTGGAGACGAGTGTGGACTGGAGACTGTAGACTGGAGACTGGAGACTGGGGACTGGAGACGAGTGTGGACTGGAGATTGCAGACTGGAGACTGGAGACAGGGGACTCGAGACTGGAGACTGGAATCTGGAGACTGGGTACTGGAGACTGGGGAATGGAGACTGGAGACTGGGGGCTAGAGACTGGAGACTGGAGACTGGAGACTTGGGTTTGGGAACTGGAGACTTGGGACTGGAAACTGGAGAGGAGACTGGGGTCTGGAGACTGGAGGCTGGGGACTAGAGACTGGAGACTGGAGAGTGTGGACTAGGGACTGTGGACTGGAAATTTGTGGCTGGGGATTGGAGATTGGGGACTGGAGACTGGACACTGGTGACTGGAGAGTGTGGACTAGGGACTGGGGAGTGAAACTGGTGACTGGGGACTGGAGACTGGGGCTGGAGACTGGGAACTGGAGACTGGAGACAGGAGACTGGGGTCTGGAGACTGGAGGCTGGGGACTAGAGACTGGAGACTGGGGACTGGAGACCCGGGACAGGAGACAGGAGACTGGAGACTGGAGACAGGGGACTGGAGACAGGATACGAGTCTGGAGACTGGGGACTGGAAACTGGAGACAGGATTCTGGGGTCTGGAGGCTGGGGACAAGAGACTGGAGACTGGGGACTGGAGACTGGGGACTGTAGACTGGAGACTGGAGAGTGGGGACTAGGGACTGGGGACTAGAAACTGGTGACTGGAGACTGGAGACTGGGGTCTGGGGATGAGACTGGAGACTGGAGACTGGGGACAGGAGACTGGGGACTGGAGACTGGAGGCTGGGGCCTGGAGACATGACACTGGGGACTGGAGACTGGAGAGTGGAAACTGGGGACTGCGGACTGGAGACTGGGGACTGGTTACTGGAGACTGGAGACTGTGGACTGGAGACTGGAGACTGGAGACTGGAGACTGGAGACTGGGGACTGGGGACTGGGGACAGGGGACTCGAGACTGGAGATTGGAGACTGGAGACTGGGGTCTGGGGATGAGACTGGAGACTGGAGACTGGGGACTGGAGACTGGAGGCTGGGGCCTGGAGACATGACACTGGGGACTGGAGACTGGAGAGTGGAGACTGGGGACTGCGGACTGGAGACTGGGGACTGGTGACTGGAGACTGGAGACTGTGGACTGGAGACTGGAGACTGGAGACTGGAGACTGGAGACTGGGGACTGGGGACTGGGGACAGGGGACTCGAGACTGGAGATTGGAGTCTGGGGACTGGGGACTGGAGACTGGAGATTGGAGTCTGGGGACTGGGGAC
The DNA here is from genome assembly GCF_030144855.1 of Hypanus sabinus. Classification (NCBI taxonomy): domain Eukaryota; kingdom Metazoa; phylum Chordata; class Chondrichthyes; order Myliobatiformes; family Dasyatidae; genus Hypanus; species Hypanus sabinus. Next base: position 30,025,841 of record NC_082718.1, read on the forward strand.
TGGAGACTGGAGACTGGGGACTGGAGACTGTAGACTGGAGGCTGGAGACTGGGGACTGGAGACGAGTGTGGACTGGAGACTGGAGACTGGAGACTGGAGACTGGAGACTGGGGACTGGGGACAGGGGACTCGAGACTGGAGATTGGAGTCTGGGGACTGGGGACTGGAGACTGGGGACTGGAGAATGGAGACTGGAGACTGGATACTGGAGACTGGAGACTGGGGACTGGAATATGGAGACTGGGGACTAGAGACTGGGGACTGGAGACTGGAGACTGGGGACTGGAGACTGTAGACTGGAGACTGGAGACTGGGGACTGGAGACTGGAGATTGGAGTCTGGGGACTGGGGACTGGAGACTGGAGACTGGAGTCTGGGGACTGGGGACTGGAGACTGGAGACTAGGGACTGGAGACTGTAGACTGGAGACTGGAGACTGCGGACTGGAGACGAGTGTGGACTGGAGACTGTAGACTGGAGACTGGAGACTGGGGACTGGAGACGAGTGTGGACTGGAGATTGCAGACTGGAGACTGGAGACAGGGGACTCGAGACTGGAGACTGGAATCTGGAGACTGGGTACTGGAGACTGGGGAATGGAGACTGGAGACTGGGGGCTAGAGACTGGAGACTGGAGACTGGAGACTTGGGTTTGGGAACTGGAGACTTGGGACTGGAAACTGGAGAGGAGACTGGGGTCTGGAGACTGGAGGCTGGGGACTAGAGACTGGAGACTGGAGAGTGTGGACTAGGGACTGTGGACTGGAAATTTGTGGCTGGGGATTGGAGATTGGGGACTGGAGACTGGACACTGGTGACTGGAGAGTGTGGACTAGGGACTGGGGAGTGAAACTGGTGACTGGGGACTGGAGACTGGGGCTGGTGACTGGGAACTGGAGACTGGAGACAGGAGACTGGGGTCTGGAGACTGGAGGCTGGGGACTAGAGACTGGAGACTGGGGACTGGAGACCGGGGACAGGAGACAGGAGACTGGAGACTGGAGACAGGGGACTGGAGACAGGATACGAGTCTGGAGACTGGGGACTGGAAACTGGAGACAGGATTCTGGGGTCTGGAGGCTGGGGACAAGAGACTGGAGACTGGGGACTGGAGACTGGGGACTGTAGACTGGAGACTGAAAAGTGGGGACTAGGGACTGGGGACTAGAAACTGGTGACTGGAGACTGGAGACTGGGGTCTGGGGATGAGACTGGAGACTGGAGACTGGGGACAGGAGACTGGGGACTGGAGACTGGAGGCTGGGGCCTGGAGACATGACACTGGGGACTGGAGACTGGAGAGTGGAAACTGGGGACTGCGGACTGGAGACTGGGGACTGGTTACTGGAGACTGGAGACTGTGGACTGGAGACTGCAGACTGGAGACTGGAGACTGGAGACTGGGGACTGGGGACTGGGGACAGGGGACTCGAGACTGGAGATTGGAGTCTGGGGACTGGGGACTGGAGACTGGAGATTAGAGTCTGGGGACTGGGGACTGGAGACTGGAGACTGGGGACTGGAGACTGTAGACTGGAGACGAGTGTGGACTGGAGACTGGAGACTGGAGACTGGAGACTGGAGACTGGAGACTGGGGACTGGAGACGAGTGTGGACTGGAGACTGGAGACTGGAGACTGGAGACTGGAGACTGGGGACTGGGGACTGGGGACAGGGGACTCGAGACTGGAGATTGGAGTCTGGGGACTGGGGACTGGAGACTGGAGACTGGAGACTGGAGACTGGGGACTGGAGACTGTAGACTGGAGACTGGAGACCGGGGACAGGAGACAGGAGACTGGAGACTGGAGACAGGGGACTGGAGACAGGATACGAGTCTGGAGACTGGGGACTGGAAACTGGAGACAGGATTCTGGGGTCTGGAGGCTGGGGACAAGAGACTGGAGACTGGGGACTGGAGACTGGGGACTGTAGACTGGAGACTGGAGAGTGGGGACTAGGGACTGGGGACTAGAAACTGGTGACTGGAGACTGGAGACTGGGGTCTGGGGATGAGACTGGAGACTGGGGACAGGAGACTGGGGACTGGAGACTGGAGGCTGGGGCCTGGAGACATGACACTGGGGACTGGAGACTGGAGAGTGGAAACTGGGGACTGCGGACTGGAGACTGGGGACTGGTTACTGGAGACTGGAGACTGTGGACTGGAGACTGGAGACTGGAGACTGGAGACTGGAGACTGGGGACTGGGGACTGGGGACAGGGGACTCGAGACTGGAGATTGGAGACTGGAGACTGGGGTCTGGGGATGAGACTGGAGACTGGAGACTGGGGACTGGAGACTGGAGGCTGGGGCCTGGAGACATGACACTGGGGACTGGAGACTGGAGAGTGGAGACTGGGGACTGCGGACTGGAGACTGGGGACTGGTGACTGGAGACTGGAGACTGTGGACTGGAGACTGGAGACTGGAGACTGGAGACTGGAGACTGGGGACTGGGGACTGGGGACAGGGGACTCGAGACTGGAGATTGGAGTCTGGGGACTGGGGACTGGAGACTGGAGATTGGAGTCTGGGGACTGGGGACTGGAGACTGGAGACTGGGGACTGGAGACTGTAGACTGGAGGCTGGAGACTGGGGACTGGAGACGAGTGTGGACTGGAGACTGGAGACTGGAGACTGGAGACTGGAGACTGGGGACTGGGGACAGGGGACTCGAGACTGGAGATTGGAGTCTGGGGACTGGGGACTGGAGACTGGGGACTGGAGAATGGAGACTGGAGACTGGATACTGGAGACTGGAGACTGGGGACTGGAATATGGAGACTGGGGACTAGAGACTGGGGACTGGAGACTGGAGACTGGGGACTGGAGACTGTAGACTGGAGACTGGAGACTGGGGACTGGAGACTGGAGATTGGAGTCTGGGGACTGGGGACTGGAGACTGGAGACTGGAGTCTGGGGACTGGGGACTGGAGACTGGAGACTAGGGACTGGAGACTGTAGACTGGAGACTGGAGACTGCGGACTGGAGACGAGTGTGGACTGGAGACTGTAGACTGGAGACTGGAGACTGGGGACTGGAGACGAGTGTGGACTGGAGATTGCAGACTGGAGACTGGAGACAGGGGACTCGAGACTGGAGACTGGAATCTGGAGACTGGGTACTGGAGACTGGGGAATGGAGACTGGAGACTGGGGGCTAGAGACTGGAGACTGGAGACTGGAGACTTGGGTTTGGGAACTGGAGACTTGGGACTGGAAACTGGAGAGGAGACTGGGGTCTGGAGACTGGAGGCTGGGGACTAGAGACTGGAGACTGGAGAGTGTGGACTAGGGACTGTGGACTGGAAATTTGTGGCTGGGGATTGGAGATTGGGGACTGGAGACTGGACACTGGTGACTGGAGAGTGTGGACTAGGGACTGGGGAGTGAAACTGGTGACTGGGGACTGGAGACTGGGGCTGGTGACTGGGAACTGGAGACTGGAGACAGGAGACTGGGGTCTGGAGACTGGAGGCTGGGGACTAGAGACTGGAGACTGGGGACTGGAGACCGGGGACAGGAGACAGGAGACTGGAGACTGGAGACAGGGGACTGGAGACAGGATACGAGTCTGGAGACTGGGGACTGGAAACTGGAGACAGGATTCTGGGGTCTGGAGGCTGGGGACAAGAGACTGGAGACTGGGGACTGGAGACTGGGGACTGTAGACTGGAGACTGAAAAGTGGGGACTAGGGACTGGGGACTAGAAACTGGTGACTGGAGACTGGAGACTGGGGTCTGGGGATGAGACTGGAGACTGGAGACTGGGGACAGGAGACTGGGGACTGGAGACTGGAGGCTGGGGCCTGGAGACATGACACTGGGGACTGGAGACTGGAGAGTGGAAACTGGGGACTGCGGACTGGAGACTGGGGACTGGTTACTGGAGACTGGAGACTGTGGACTGGAGACTGCAGACTGGAGACTGGAGACTGGAGACTGGGGACTGGGGACTGGGGACAGGGGACTCGAGACTGGAGATTGGAGTCTGGGGACTGGGGACTGGAGACTGGAGATTAGAGTCTGGGGACTGGGGACTGGAGACTGGAGACTGGGGACTGGAGACTGTAGACTGGAGACGAGTGTGGACTGGAGACTGGAGACTGGAGACTGGAGACTGGAGACTGGAGACTGGGGACTGGAGACGAGTGTGGACTGGAGACTGGAGACTGGAGACTGGAGACTGGAGACTGGGGACTGGGGACTGGGGACAGGGGACTCGAGACTGGAGATTGGAGTCTGGGGACTGGGGACTGGAGACTGGAGACTGGAGACTGGAGACTGGGGACTGGAGACTGTAGACTGGAGACTGGAGACTGCGGACTGGAGACGAGTGTGGACTGGAGACTGGAGACTGGAGACTGGAGACTGGAGACTGGGGACTGGGGATAGGGGACTCGAGACTGGAGATTGGAGTCTGGGGACTGGGGACTGGAGACTGGAGATTGGAGTCTGGGGACTGGGGACTGGAGACTGGGGACTGGAGACTGGAGACTGGAGACTGGAATCTGGAGACTGGGTACTGGAGACTGGGGAATGGAGACTGGAGACTGGGGGCTAGAGACTGGAGACTTGGGTTTGGGAACTGGAGACTGGGGACTGGGAACTGGGGACGAGACTGGAGACTGTAGACTGGGGACAGGGAACTGGAGAGTGGGGACTGCAGATTGGAGACTGGAGACTGGAGTCTGGAGACGGGACAAGAGACTCGTGACTGGGGACTGGAGACTGGAGACTGGAGACTGGAGACTGGGGACTGGAATCTGGAGACTGGGGACTAGAGACTGGGGACTGGAGACTGGAGACTGGGGACTGGAGACTGTAGACTGGAGACTGGAGACTGGGGACTGGAGACGAGTGTGGACTGGAGACTGGAGACTGGAGACTGGAGACTGGAGACTGGAGACTGTGGACTGGGGACTGGGGACAGGGGACTCGAGACTGGAGATTGGAGTCTGGGGACTGGGGACTGGGGACAAGAGACTGGAGACTGGGGACTGGAGACTGGGGACTGTAGACTGGAGACTGAAAAGTGGGGACTAGGGACTGGGGACTAGAAACTGGTGACTGGAGACTGGAGACTGGGGTCTGGGGATGAGACTGGAGACTGGAGACTGGGGACAGGAGACTGGGGACTGGAGACTGGAGGCTGGGGCCTGGAGACATGACACTGGGGACTGGAGACTGGAGAGTGGAAACTGGGGACTGCGGACTGGAGACTGGGGAATGGTTACTGGAGACTGGAGACTGTGGACTGGAGACTGGAGACTGGAGACTGGAGACTGGAGACTGGGGACTGGGGACTGAGGACAGGGGACTCGAGACTGGAGATTGGAGTCTGGGGACTGGGGACTGGAGACTGGAGATTAGAGTCTGGGGACTGGGGACTGGAGACTGGAGACTGGGGACTGGAGACTGTAGACTGGAGACTGGAGACTGGGGACTGGAGACGAGTGTGGACTGGAGACTGGAGACTGGAGACTGGAGACTGGAGACTGGAGACTGGAGACTGGGGACTGGAGACGAGTGTGGACTGGAGACTGGAGACTGGAGACTGGAGACTGGAGACTGGGGACTGGGGACTGGGGACAGGGGACTCGAGACTGGAGATTGGAGTCTGGGGACTGGGGACTGGAGACTGGAGACTGGGGACTGGAGACTGTAGACTGGAGACTGGAGACTGTGGACTGGAGACGAGTGTGGACTGGAGACTGGAGACTGGAGACTGGAGACTGGAGACTTGGGACTGGGGATAGGGGACTCGAGACTGGAGATTGGAGTCTGGGGACTGGGGACTGGAGACTGGAGATTGGAGTCTGGGGACTGGGGACTGGAGACTGGGGACTGGAGACTGGAGACTGGAGACTGTAATCTGGAGACTGGGTACTGGAGACTGGGGAATGGAGACTGGAGACTGGGGTCTAGAGACTGGAGACTTGGGTTTGGGAACTGGAGACTGGGGACTGGGAACTGGGGACGAGACTGGAGACTGTAGACTGGGGACAGGGTACTGGAGAGTGGGGACTGCAGATTGGAGACTGGAGACTGGAGTCTGGAGACGGGACAAGAGACTCGTGACTGGGGACTGGAGACTGGAGACTGGAGACTGGAGACTGGGGACTGGAATCTGGAGACTGGGGACTAGAGACTGGGGACTGGCGACTGGAGACTGGGGACTGGAGACTGTAGACTGGAGACTGGAGACTGGGGACTGGAGACGAGTGTGGACTGGAGATTGGAGACTGGAGACTGGAGACTGGAGACTGGAGACTGGGGACTGGGGACTGGGGACAGGGGACTCGAGACTGGAGATTGGAGTCTGGGGACTGGGGACTGGAGACTGGAGATTGGAGTCTGGGGACTGGGGACTGGAGACTGGAGACTGGGGACTGGAGACTGTAGACTGGAGACTGGAGACTGGGGACTGGAGACGAGTGTGGACTAGAGACTGCAGACTGGAGACTGGAGACTGGGGACTGGGGACAGGGGACTCGAGACTGGAGATTGGAGTCTGGGGACTGGGGACTGGAGACTGGAGATTGGAGTCTGGGGACTGGGGGCTAGAGACTGGAGACTGGAGACTGGAGATTTGGGTTTGGGAACTGGAGACTGGGGACTGGGAACTGGGGACGAGACTGGAGACTGTAGACTGGGGACAGGGAACTGGAGAGTGGGGACTGCAGATTGGAGACTGGAGACTGGAGACTGGAGACGGGACAAGAGGCTCGTGACTGGGGACTGGAGACTGGAGACTGGAGACTGGAGACTGGGGACTGGAATCTGGAGACTGGGGACTAGAGACTGGGGACTGGAGACTGGAGACTGGGGACTGGAGACTGTAGACTGGAGACTGGAGACTGGGGACTGGAGACGAGTGTGGACTGGAGACTGGAGACTGGAGACTGGAGACTGGAGAATGGAGACTGGGGACTGGGGACTGGGGACAGGGGACTCGAGACTTGAGATTGGAGTCTGGGGACTGGGGACTGGAGACTGGAGATTGGAGTCTGGGGACTGGGGACTGGAGACTGTAGACTGGAGACTGGAGACTGGGGACTGGAGACGAGTGTGGACTGGAGACTGGAGACTGGAGACTGGAGACTGGAGACTGGGGACTGGGGACAGGGGACTCGAGACTGGAGATTGGAGTCTGGGGACTGGGGACTGGAGACTGGAGATTGGAGTCTGGAGACTGGGGACTGGAGACTGGAGACTGGAATCTGGAGACTGGGTACTGGAGACTGGGGAATGGAGACTGGAGACTGGGGGCTAGAGACTGGAGACTGGAGACTGGAGACTTGGGTTTGGGAACTGGAGACTTGGGACTGGAAACTGGAGAGGAGACTGGGGTCTGGAGACTGGAGGCTGGGGACTAGAGACTGGAGACTGGAGAGTGTGGACTAGGGACTGTGGACTGGAAATTTGTGGCTGGGGATTGGAGATTGGGGACTGGAGACTGGACACTGGTGACTGGAGAGTGTGGACTAGCGACTGGGGAGTGACACTGGTGACTGGGGACTGGAGACTGGGGCTGGAGACTGGGAACTGGAGACTGGAGACAGAAGACTGGGGTCTGGAGACTGGAGGCTGGGGACTAGAGACTGGAGACTGGGGACTGGAGACCGGGGACAGGAGACAGGAGACTGGAGACTGGAGACAGGGGACTGGAGACAGGATACGAGTCTGGAGACTGGGGACTGGAAACTGGAGACAGGATTCTGGGGTCTAGAGGCTGGGGACTAGAGACTGGAGACTGGGGACTGGAGACTGGGGACTGTAGACTGGAGACTGGAGAGTGGGGACTAGGGACTGGGGACTAGAAACTGGTGACTGGAGACTGGAGACTGGGGTCTGGGGATGAGACTGGAGACTGGAGACTGGGGACTGGAGACTGGAGGCTGGGGCCTGGAGACGAGTGTGGACTGGAGACTGGAGACTGGAGACTGGAGACTGGAGACTGGAGACTGGGGACTGGAGACGAGTGTGGACTGGAGACTGGAGACTGGAGACTGGAGACTGGAGACTGGGGACTGGGGACTGGGGACAGGGGACTCGAGACTGGAGATTGGAGTCTGGGGACTGGGGACTGGAGACTGGAGATTGGAGTCTGGGGACTGGGGACTGGAGACTGGAGACTGGGGACTGGAGACTGTAGACTGGAGACTGGAGACTGGGGACTGGAGACGAGTGTGGACTGGAGACTGGAGACTGGAGACTGGAGACTGGAGACTGGGGACTGGGGACAGGGGACTCGAGACTGGAGATTGGAGTCTGGGGACTGGGGACTGGAGACTGGGGACTGGAGAATGGAGACTGGAGACTGGATACTGGAGACTGGAGACTGGGGACTGGAATATGGAGACTGGGGACTAGAGACTGGGGACTGGAGACTGGAGACTGGGGACTGGAGACTGTAGACTGGAGACTGGAGACTGGGGACTGGAAACGAGTGTGGACTGGAGACTGGAGACTGGAGACAGGATTCTGGGGTCTGGAGGCTGGGGACTGGGGACTGGGGACAGGGGACTCGAGACTGGAGATTGGAGTCTGGGGACTGGGGACTGGAGACTGGAGATTGGAGTCTGGGGACTGGGGACTGGAGACTGGAGACTGGGGACTGGAGACTGTAGACTGGAGACTGGAGACTGGGGACTGGAGACGAGTGTGGACTAGAGACTGCAGACTGGAGACTGGAGACTGGGGACTGGGGACAGGGGACTCGAGACTGGAGATTGGAGTCTGGGGACTGGGGACTGGAGACTGGAGATTGGAGTCTGGGGACTGGGGGCTAGAGACTGGAGACTGGAGACTGGAGATTTGGGTTTGGGAACTGGAGACTGGGGACTGGGAACTGGGGACGAGACTGGAGACTGTAGACTGGGGACAGGGAACTGGAGAGTGGGGACTGCAGATTGGAGACTGGAGACTGGAGACTGGAGACGGGACAAGAGACTCGTGACTGGGGACTGGAGACTGGAGACTGGAGACTGGAGACTGGGGACTGGAATCTGGAGACTGGGGACTAGAGACTGGGGACTGGAGACTGGGGACTGGGGACTGGAGACTGTAGACTGGAGACTGGAGACTGGGGACTGGAGACGAGTGTGGACTGGAGACTGGAGACTGGAGACTGGAGACTGGAGACTGGAGAATGGAGACTGGGGACTGGGGACTGGGGACAGGGGACTCGAGACTTGAGATTGGAGTCTGGGGACTGGGGACTGGAGACTGGAGATTGGAGTCTGGGGACTGGGGACTGGAGACTGTAGACTGGAGACTGGAGACTGGGGACTGGAGACGAGTGTGGACTGGAGACTGGAGACTGGAGACTGGAGACTGGAGACTGGGGACTGGGGACAGGGGACTCGAGACTGGAGATTGGAGTCTGGGGACTGGGGACTGGAGACTGGAGATTGGAGTCTGGAGACTGGGGACTGGAGACTGGAGACTGGAATCTGGAGACTGGGTACTGGAGACTGGGGAATGGAGACTGGAGACTGGGGGCTAGAGACTGGAGACTGGAGACTGGAGACTTGGGTTTGGGAACTGGAGACTTGGGACTGGAAACTGGAGAGGAGACTGGGGTCTGGAGACTGGAGGCTGGGGACTAGAGACTGGAGACTGGAGAGTGTGGACTAGGGACTGTGGACTGGAAATTTGTGGCTGGGGATTGGAGATTGGGGACTGGAGACTGGACACTGGTGACTGGAGAGTGTGGACTAGGGACTGGGGAGTGACACTGGTGACTGGGGACTGGAGACTGGGGCTGGAGACTGGGAACTGGAGACTGGAGACAGAAGACTGGGGTCTGGAGACTGGAGGCTGGGGACTAGAGTCTGGAGACTGGGGACTGGAGACCGGGGACAGGAGACAGGAGACTGGAGACTGGAGACAGGGGACTGGAGACAGGATACGAGTCTGGAGACTGGGGACTGGAAACTGGAGACAGGATTCTGGGGTCTAGAGGCTGGGGACTAGAGACTGGAGACTGGGGACTGGAGACTGGGGACTGTAGACTGGAGACTGGAGAGTGGGGACTAGGGACTGGGGACTAGAAACTGGTGACTGGAGACTGGAGACTGGGGTCTGGGGATGAGACTGGAGACTGGAGACTGGGGACTGGAGACTGGAGGCTGGGGCCTGGAGACATGACACTGGGGACTGGAGACTGGAGAGTGGAGACTGGGGACTGGTGACTGGAGACTGGAGACTGTGGACTGGAGACTGGAGACTGGAGACTGGAGACTGGAGACTGGGGACTGGGGACTGGGGACAGCGGACTCGAGACTGGAGATTGGAGTCTGGGGACTGGGGACTGGAGACTGGAGATTGGAGTCTGGGGACTGGGGACTGGAGACTGGAGACTGGGGACTGGAGACTGTAGACTGGAGACTGGAGACTGGGGACTGGAGACGAGTGTGGACTGGAGACTGGAGACTGGAGACTGGAGACTGGAGACTGGGGACTGGGGACAGGGGACTCGAGACTGGAGATTGGAGTCTGGGGACTGGGGACTGAAGACTGGGGACTGGAGAATGGAGACTGGAGACTGGATACTGGAGACTGGAGACTGGGGACTGGAATATGGAGACTGGGGACTAGAGACTGGGGACTGGAGACTGGAGACTGGGGACTGGAGACTGTAGACTGGAGACTGGAGACTGGGGACTGGAGACGAGTGTGGACTGGAGACTGGAGACTGGAGACTGGAGATTGTAGTCTGGGGACTGGGGACTGGAGACTGGAGACTGGGGACTGGAGACTGTAGACTGGAGACTGGAGACTGGGGACTGGAGACGAGAGTGGACTGGAGACTGGAGACTGGAGACTGGAGACTGGAGACTGGGGACTGGGGACAGGGGACTCGAGACTGGAGATTGGAGTCTGGGGACTGGGGACTGGAGACTGGAGACTGTAGACTGGAGACAGGAGACTGGGGACTGGAGACGAGTGTGGACTGGAGACTGGAGACTGGAGACTGGAGACTGGAGACTGGGGACTGGGGACAGGGGACTCGAGACTGGAGATTGGAGTCTGGGGACTGGGGACTGGAGACTGGGGACTGGAGAATGGAGACTGGAGACTGGATACTGGAGACTGGAGACTGGGGACTGGAATATGGAGACTGGGGACTAGAGACTGGGGACTGGAGACTGGAGACTGGGGACTGGAGACTGTAGACCGGAGACTGGAGACTGGGGACTGGAGACGAGTGTGGACTGGAGACTGGAGACTGGAGACTGGAGACTGCGGACTGGGGACAGGGGACTCGAGACTGGAGATTGGAGTCTGGAGACTGGAGACTGGAGACTGGGGACTGGAGAATGGAGACTGGAGACTGGATACTGGAGACTGGAGACAGGGGACTGGAATATGGAGACTGGGGACTAGAGACTGGGGACTGGAGACTGGAGACTGGGGACTGGAGACTGTAGACTGGAGACTGGAGACTGGGGACTGGAGACGAGTGTGGACTGGAGACTGGAGACTGGAGACTGCAGACTGGGGACTGGGGACAGGGGACTCGAGACTGGAGATTGGAGTCTGGGGACTGGGGACTGGAGACTGGAGATTGGAGTCTGAGGACTGGTGACTGGAGACTGGAGACTGGGGACTGGGGACTGGAGACTGGAGACTGGGGACTGGAGACTGTAGACTGGAGACTGGAGACTGGGGACTGGAGACGAGTGTGGACTGGAGACTGGAGACTGGAGACTGGAGACTGGAGACTGGGGACTGGGGACTGGGGACAGGGGACTCGAGACTGGAGATTGGAGTCTGGGGACTGGGGACTGGAGACTGGAGATTGGAGTCTGGGGACTGGGGACTGGAGACTGGAGACTGGGCACTGGAGACTGTAGACTGGAGACTGGAGACTGGGGACTGGAGACGAGTGTGGACTGGAGACTGCAGACTGGAGACTGGGGACTGGGGACAGGGGACTCGAGACTGGAGATTGGAGTCTGGGGACTGGGGACTGTAGACTGGAGATTGGAGTCTGGGGACTGGGGACTGGAGACTGGGGACTGGAGACTGGAGACTGGGGACTGGAATCTGGAGACTGGGTACTGAGACTGGGGAATGGAGACTGGAGACTGGGGGCTAGAGACTGGAGACTGGAGACTGGAGACTTGGGTTTGGGAACTGGAGACTGGGGACTGGGGACAGGGAACTGGAGAGTGGGGACTGCAGATTGGAGACTGGAGACTGGAGACGGGACAAGAGACTCGTGACTGGGGACTGGAGACTGGAGACTGGAGAATGGAGACTGGGGACTGGAATCTGGAGACTGGGGACTAGAGACTGGGGACTGGAGACTGGGGACTGGAGACTGTAGACTGGAGACTGGAGACTGGGGTCTGGAGACGAGTGTGGACTGGAGACTGGAGACTGGAGACTGGAGACTGGGGACTGGGGACTGGGGACAGGGGACTCGACACTGGAGATTGGAGTCTGGGGACTGGGGACTGGAGACTGGAGATTGGAGTCTGGGGACTGGGGACTGGAGACTGGAGACTGGGGACTGGAGACTGTAGACTGGAGACTGGAGACTGGGGACTGGAGACGAGTGTGGACTGGAGACTGGAGACTGGAGACTGGAGACAGGGGACTCGAGACTGGAGATTGGAGTCTGGGGACTGGGGACTGGGGACTGGAGATTGGAGTCTGGAGACTGGGGACTGGAGACTGGAGACCGGAATCTGGAGACTGGGTACTGGAGACTGGGGAATGGAGACTGGAGACTGGGGGCTAGAGACTGGAGACTGGAGACTGGGGACTGGGGACTGGGGACAGGGGACTCGAGACTGGAGATTGGAGTCTGGGGACTGGGGACTGGAGACTGGAGATTGTAGTCTGGGGACTGGGGACTGGAGACTGGAGACTGGGGACTGGAGACTGTAGACTGGAGACTGGAGACTGCGGACTGGAGACGAGTGTGGACTGGAGACTGGAGACTGGAGACTGGAGACTGGAGACTGGGGACTGGGGACAGGGGACTCGAGACTGGAGATTGGAGTCTGGGGACTGGGGACTGGAGACTGGAGATTGGAGTCTGGGGACTGGCACTGGAGACTGGGGACTGGAGACTGGAGACTGGAGACTGGAATCTGGAGACTGGGTACTGGAGACTGGGGAATGGAGACTGGAGACTGGGGGCTAGAGACTGGAGACTGGAGACTGGAGACTTGGGTTTGGGAACTGGAGACTGGGGACTGGGAACTGGGGACGAGACTGGAGACTGTAGACTGGGGACAGGGAACTGGAGAGTGGGGACTGCAGATTGGAGACTGGAGACTGGAGACTGGAGACGGGACAAGAGACTCGTGACTGGGGACTGGAGACTGGAGACTGGAGACTGGAGACTGGGGACTGGAATCTGGAGACTGGGGACTAGAGACTGGGGACTGGAGACTGGAGACTGGGGACTGGAGACTGTAGACTGGAGACTGGAGACTGGGGACTGGAGACGAGTGTGGACTGGAGACTGGAGACTGGAGACTGGAGACTGGAGACTGGAGACTGGAGACTGGGGACTGGGGACTGGGGACAGGGGACTCGAGACTGGAGATTGGAGTCTGGGGACTGGGGACTGGAGACTGGAGATTGGAGTCTGGGGACTGGGGACTGGAGACTGGAGACTGGGGACTGGAGACTGTAGACTGGAGACTGGAGACTGGGGACTGGAGACGAGTGTGGACTAGAGACTGCAGACTGGAGACTGGAGACTGGGGACTGGGGACAGGGGACTCGAGACTGGAGATTGGAGTCTGGGGACTGGGGACTGGAGACTGGAGATTGGAGTCTGGGGACTGGGGGCTAGAGACTGGAGACTGGAGACTGGAGATTTGGGTTTGGGAACTGGAGACTGGGGACTGGGAACTGGGGACGAGACTGGAGACTGTAGACTGGGGACAGGGAACTGGAGAGTGGGGACTGCAGATTGGAGACTGGAGACTGGAGACTGGAGACGGGACAAGAGACTCGTGACTAGGGACTGGAGACTGGAGACTGGAGACTGGGGACTGGAATCTGGAGACTGGGGACTAGAGACTGGGGACTGGAGACTGGAGACTGGGGACTGGAGACTGTAGACTGGAGACTGGAGACTGGGGACTGGAGACGAGTGTGGACTGGAGACTGGAGACTGGAGACTGGAGACTGGAGACTGGAGACTGGGGACTGGGGACTGGGGACAGGGGACTCGTGACTGGAGATTGGAGTCTGGGGACTGGGGACTGGAGACTGGAGATTGGAGTCTGGGGACTGGGGACTGGAGACTGGAGACTGGGGACTGGAGACTGTAGACTGGAGACTGGAGACTGGGGACTGGAGACGAGTGTGGACTAGAGACTGCAGACTGGAGACTGGAGACAGGGGACTCGAGACTGGAGATTGGAGTCTGGGGACTGGGGACTGGAGACTGGAGATTGGAGTCTGGAGACTGGGGACTGGAGACTGGAGACTGGAATCTGGAGACTGGGTACTGGAGACTGGGGAATGGAGACTGGAGACTGGGGGCTAGAGACTGGAGACTGGAGACTGGAGACTGGAGACTTGGGTTTGGGAACTGGAGACTTGGGACTGGAAACTGGAGAGGAGACTGGGGTCTGGAGACTGGAGGCTGGGGACTAGAGACTGGAGACTGGAGAGTGTGGACTAGGGACTGTGGACTGGAAATTTGTGGCTGGGGATTGGAGATTGGGTACTGGAGACTGGACACTGGTGACTGGAGAGTGTGGACTAGGGACTGGGGAGTGACACTGGTGACTGGGGACTTGAGACTGGGGCTGGAGACTGGGAACTGGAGACTGGAGACAGAAGACTGGGGTCTGGAGACTGGAGGCTGGGGACTAGAGACTGGAGACTGGGGACTGGAGACCGGGGACAGGAGACAGGAGACTGGAGACTGGAGACAGGGGACTGGAGACAGGATACGAGTCTGGAGACTGGGGACTGGAAACTGGAGACAGGATTCTGGGGTCTAGAGGCTGGGGACTAGAGACTGGAGACTGGGGACTGGAGACTGGGGACTGTAGACTGGAGACTGGAGAGTGGGGACTAGGGACTGGGGACTAGAAACTGGTGACTGGAGACTGGAGACTGGGGTCTGGGGATGAGACTGGAGACTGGAGACTGGGGACTGGAGACTGGAGGCTGGGGCCTGGGGACAGGGGACTCGAGACTGGAGATTGGAGTCTGGGGACTGGGGACTGGAGACTGGAGATTGGAGTCTGGGGACTGGGGACTGGAGACTGGGGACTGGAGACTGGAGACTGGGGACTGGAATCTGGAGACTGGGTACTGAGACTGGGGAATGGAGACTGGAGACTGGGGGCTAGAGACTGGAGACTGGAGACTGGAGACTTGGGTTTGGGAACTGGAGACTGGGGACTAGAGACTGGGGACTGGAGACTGGGGACTGGAGACTGTAGACTGGAGACTGGAGACTGGGGTCTGGAGACGAGTGTGGACTGGAGACTGGAGACTGGAGACTGGAGACTGGGGACTGGGGACTGGGGACAGGGGACTCGACACTGGAGATTGGAGTCTGGGGACTGGGGACTGGAGACTGGAGATTGGAGTCTGGGGACTGGGGACTGGAGACTGGAGACTGGGGACTGGAGACTGTAGACTGGAGACTGGAGACTGGGGACTGGAGACGAGTGTGGACTGGAGACTGGAGACTGGAGACTGGAGACAGGGGACTCGAGACTGGAGATTGGAGTCTGGGGACTGGGGACTGGGGACTGGAGATTGGAGTCTGGAGACTGGGGACTGGAGACTGGAGACCGGAATCTGGAGACTGGGTACTGGAGACTGGGGAATGGAGACTGGAGACTGGGGGCTAGAGACTGGAGACTGGAGACTGGGGACTGGGGACTGGGGACAGGGGACTCGAGACTGGAGATTGGAGTCTGGGGACTGGGGACTGGAGACTGGAGATTGTAGTCTGGGGACTGGGGACTGGAGACTGGAGACTGGGGACTGGAGACTGTAGACTGGAGACTGGAGACTGCGGACTGGAGACGAGTGTGGACTGGAGACTGGAGACTGGAGACTGGAGACTGGAGACTGGGGACTGGGGACAGGGGACTCGAGACTGGAGATTGGAGTCTGGGGACTGGGGACTGGAGACTGGAGATTGGAGTCTGGGGACTGGCACTGGAGACTGGGGACTGGAGACTGGAGACTGGAGACTGGAATCTGGAGACTGGGTACTGGAGACTGGGGAATGGAGACTGGAGACTGGGGGCTAGAGACTGGAGACTGGAGACTGGAGACTTGGGTTTGGGAACTGGAGACTGGGGACTGGGAACTGGGGACGAGACTGGAGACTGTAGACTGGGGACAGGGAACTGGAGAGTGGGGACTGCAGATTGGAGACTGGAGACTGGAGACTGGAGACGGGACAAGAGACTCGTGACTGGGGACTGGAGACTGGAGACTGGAGACTGGAGACTGGGGACTGGAATCTGGAGACTGGGGACTAGAGACTGGGGACTGGAGACTGGAGACTGGGGACTGGAGACTGTAGACTGGAGACTGGAGACTGGGGACTGGAGACGAGTGTGGACTGGAGACTGGAGACTGGAGACTGGAGACTGGAGACTGGAGACTGGAGACTGGGGACTGGGGACTGGGGACAGGGGACTCGAGACTGGAGATTGGAGTCTGGGGACTGGGGACTGGAGACTGGAGATTGGAGTCTGGGGACTGGGGACTGGAGACTGGAGACTGGGGACTGGAGACTGTAGACTGGAGACTGGAGACTGGGGACTGGAGACGAGTGTGGACTAGAGACTGCAGACTGGAGACTGGAGACTGGGGACTGGGGACAGGGGACTCGAGACTGGAGATTGGAGTCTGGGGACTGGGGACTGGAGACTGGAGATTGGAGTCTGGGGACTGGGGGCTAGAGACTGGAGACTGGAGACTGGAGATTTGGGTTTGGGAACTGGAGACTGGGGACTGGGAACTGGGGACGAGACTGGAGACTGTAGACTGGGGACAGGGAACTGGAGAGTGGGGACTGCAGATTGGAGACTGGAGACTGGAGACTGGAGACGGGACAAGAGACTCGTGACTAGGGACTGGAGACTGGAGACTGGAGACTGGGGACTGGAATCTGGAGACTGGGGACTAGAGACTGGGGACTGGAGACTGGAGACTGGGGACTGGAGACTGTAGACTGGAGACTGGAGACTGGGGACTGGAGACGAGTGTGGACTGGAGACTGGAGACTGGAGACTGGAGACTGGAGACTGGAGACTGGGGACTGGGGACTGGGGACAGGGGACTCGTGACTGGAGATTGGAGTCTGGGGACTGGGGACTGGAGACTGGAGATTGGAGTCTGGGGACTGGGGACTGGAGACTGGAGACTGGGGACTGGAGACTGTAGACTGGAGACTGGAGACTGGGGACTGGAGACGAGTGTGGACTAGAGACTGCAGACTGGAGACTGGAGACAGGGGACTCGAGACTGGAGATTGGAGTCTGGGGACTGGGGACTGGAGACTGGAGATTGGAGTCTGGAGACTGGGGACTGGAGACTGGAGACTGGAATCTGGAGACTGGGTACTGGAGACTGGGGAATGGAGACTGGAGACTGGGGGCTAGAGACTGGAGACTGGAGACTGGAGACTGGAGACTTGGGTTTGGGAACTGGAGACTTGGGACTGGAAACTGGAGAGGAGACTGGGGTCTGGAGACTGGAGGCTGGGGACTAGAGACTGGAGACTGGAGAGTGTGGACTAGGGACTGTGGACTGGAAATTTGTGGCTGGGGATTGGAGATTGGGTACTGGAGACTGGACACTGGTGACTGGAGAGTGTGGACTAGGGACTGGGGAGTGACACTGGTGACTGGGGACTTGAGACTGGGGCTGGAGACTGGGAACTGGAGACTGGAGACAGAAGACTGGGGTCTGGAGACTGGAGGCTGGGGACTAGAGACTGGAGACTGGGGACTGGAGACCGGGGACAGGAGACAGGAGACTGGAGACTGGAGACAGGGGACTGGAGACAGGATACGAGTCTGGAGACTGGGGACTGGAAACTGGAGACAGGATTCTGGGGTCTAGAGGCTGGGGACTAGAGACTGGAGACTGGGGACTGGAGACTGGGGACTGTAGACTGGAGACTGGAGAGTGGGGACTAGGGACTGGGGACTAGAAACTGGTGACTGGAGACTGGAGACTGGGGTCTGGGGATGAGACTGGAGACTGGAGACTGGGGACTGGAGACTGGAGGCTGGGGCCTGGGGACAGGGGACTCGAGACTGGAGATTGGAGTCTGGGGACTGGGGACTGGAGACTGGAGATTGGAGTCTGGGGACTGGGGACTGGAGACTGGGGACTGGAGACTGGAGACTGGGGACTGGAATCTGGAGACTGGGTACTGAGACTGGGGAATGGAGACTGGAGACTGGGGGCTAGAGACTGGAGACTGGAGACTGGAGACTTGGGTTTGGGAACTGGAGACTGGGGACTGGGGACAGGGAACTGGAGAGTGGGGACTGCAGATTGGAGACTGGAGACTGGAGACGGGACAAGAGACTCGTGACTGGGGACTGGAGACTGGAGACTGGAGAATGGAGACTGGGGACTGGAATCTGGAGACTGGGGACTAGAGACTGGGGACTGGAGACTGGGGACTGGAGACTGTAGACTGGAGACTGGAGACTGGGGTCTGGAGACGAGTGTGGACTGGAGACTGGAGACTGGAGACTGGAGACTGGGGACTGGGGACTGGGGACAGGGGACTCGACACTGGAGATTGGAGTCTGGGGACTGGGGACTGGAGACTGGAGATTGGAGTCTGGGGACTGGGGACTGGAGACTGGAGACTGGGGACTGGAGACTGTAGACTGGAGACTGGAGACTGGGGACTGGAGACGAGTGTGGACTGGAGACTGGAGACTGGAGACTGGAGACAGGGGACTCGAGACTGGAGATTGGAGTCTGGGGACTGGGGACTGGGGACTGGAGATTGGAGTCTGGAGACTGGGGACTGGAGACTGGAGACCGGAATCTGGAGACTGGGTACTGGAGACTGGGGAATGGAGACTGGAGACTGGGGGCTAGAGACTGGAGACTGGAGACTGGGGACTGGGGACTGGGGACAGGGGACTCGAGACTGGAGATTGGAGTCTGGGGACTGGGGACTGGAGACTGGAGATTGTAGTCTGGGGACTGGGGACTGGAGACTGGAGACTGGGGACTGGAGACTGTAGACTGGAGACTGGAGACTGCGGACTGGAGACGAGTGTGGACTGGAGACTGGAGACTGGAGACTGGAGACTGGAGACTGGGGACTGGGGACAGGGGACTCGAGACTGGAGATTGGAGTCTGGGGACTGGGGACTGGAGACTGGAGATTGGAGTCTGGGGACTGGCACTGGAGACTGGGGACTGGAGACTGGAGACTGGAGACTGGAATCTGGAGACTGGGTACTGGAGACTGGGGAATGGAGACTGGAGACTGGGGGCTAGAGACTGGAGACTGGAGACTGGAGACTTGGGTTTGGGAACTGGAGACTGGGGACTGGGAACTGGGGACGAGACTGGAGACTGTAGACTGGGGACAGGGAACTGGAGAGTGGGGACTGCAGATTGGAGACTGGAGACTGGAGACTGGAGACGGGACAAGAGACTCGTGACTGGGGACTGGAGACTGGAGACTGGAGACTGGAGACTGGGGACTGGAATCTGGAGACTGGGGACTAGAGACTGGGGACTGGAGACTGGAGACTGGGGACTGGAGACTGTAGACTGGAGACTGGAGACTGGGGACTGGAGACGAGTGTGGACTGGAGACTGGAGACTGGAGACTGGAGACTGGAGACTGGAGACTGGAGACTGGGGACTGGGGACTGGGGACAGGGGACTCGAGACTGGAGATTGGAGTCTGGGGACTGGGGACTGGAGACTGGAGATTGGAGTCTGGGGACTGGGGACTGGAGACTGGAGACTGGGGACTGGAGACTGTAGACTGGAGACTGGAGACTGGGGACTGGAGACGAGTGTGGACTAGAGACTGCAGACTGGAGACTGGAGACTGGGGACTGGGGACAGGGGACTCGAGACTGGAGATTGGAGTCTGGGGACTGGGGACTGGAGACTGGAGATTGGAGTCTGGGGACTGGGGGCTAGAGACTGGAGACTGGAGACTGGAGATTTGGGTTTGGGAACTGGAGACTGGGGACTGGGAACTGGGGACGAGACTGGAGACTGTAGACTGGGGACAGGGAACTGGAGAGTGGGGACTGCAGATTGGAGACTGGAGACTGGAGACTGGAGACGGGACAAGAGACTCGTGACTAGGGACTGGAGACTGGAGACTGGAGACTGGGGACTGGAATCTGGAGACTGGGGACTAGAGACTGGGGACTGGAGACTGGAGACTGGGGACTGGAGACTGTAGACTGGAGACTGGAGACTGGGGACTGGAGACGAGTGTGGACTGGAGACTGGAGACTGGAGACTGGAGACTGGAGACTGGAGACTGGGGACTGGGGACTGGGGACAGGGGACTCGTGACTGGAGATTGGAGTCTGGGGACTGGGGACTGGAGACTGGAGATTGGAGTCTGGGGACTGGGGACTGGAGACTGGAGACTGGGGACTGGAGACTGTAGACTGGAGACTGGAGACTGGGGACTGGAGACGAGTGTGGACTAGAGACTGCAGACTGGAGACTGGAGACAGGGGACTCGAGACTGGAGATTGGAGTCTGGGGACTGGGGACTGGAGACTGGAGATTGGAGTCTGGAGACTGGGGACTGGAGACTGGAGACTGGAATCTGGAGACTGGGTACTGGAGACTGGGGAATGGAGACTGGAGACTGGGGGCTAGAGACTGGAGACTGGAGACTGGAGACTGGAGACTTGGGTTTGGGAACTGGAGACTTGGGACTGGAAACTGGAGAGGAGACTGGGGTCTGGAGACTGGAGGCTGGGGACTAGAGACTGGAGACTGGAGAGTGTGGACTAGGGACTGTGGACTGGAAATTTGTGGCTGGGGATTGGAGATTGGGGACTGGAGACTGGACACTGGTGACTGGAGAGTGTGGACTAGGGACTGGGGAGTGACACTGGTGACTGGGGACTTGAGACTGGGGCTGGAGACTGGGAACTGGAGACTGGAGACAGAAGACTGGGGTCTGGAGACTGGAGGCTGGGGACTAGAGACTGGAGACTGGGGACTGGAGACCGGGGACAGGAGACAGGAGACTGGAGACTGGAGACAGGGGACTGGAGACAGGATACGAGTCTGGAGACTGGGGACTGGAAACTGGAGACAGGATTCTGGGGTCTAGAGGCTGGGGACTAGAGACTGGAGACTGGGGACTGGAGACTGGGGACTGTAGACTGGAGACTGGAGAGTGGGGACTAGGGACTGGGGACTAGAAACTGGTGACTGGAGACTGGAGACTGGGGTCTGGGGATGAGACTGGAGACTGGAGACTGGGGACTGGAGACTGGAGGCTGGGGCCTGGGGACAGGGGACTCGAGACTGGAGATTGGAGTCTGGGGACTGGGGACTGGAGACTGGAGATTGGAGTCTGGGGACTGGGGACTGGAGACAGGAGACTGGGGACTGGAGACTAGACTGGAGACTGGAGACTGGGGACTGGAGACGAGTGTGGACTGGAGACTGGAGACTGGAGACTGGAGACTGGAGACTGGGGACTGGGGACAGGGGACTCGAGACTGGAGATTGGAGTCTGGGGACTGGGGACTGAAGACTGGGGACTGGAGAATGGAGACTGGAGACTGGATACTGGAGACTGGAGACTGGGGACTGGAATATGGAGACTGGGGACTAGAGACTGGGGACTGGAGACTGGAGACTGGGGACTGGAGACTGTAGACTGGAGACTGGAGACTGGGGACTGGAGACGAGTGTGGACTGGAGACTGGAGACTGGAGACTGGAGATTGGAGTCTGGGGACTGGGGACTGGAGACTGGAGACTGGGGACTGGAGACTGTAGACTGGAGACTGGAGACTGGGGACTGGAGACGAGTGTGGACTGGAGACTGGAGACTGGAGACTGGAGACTGGAGACTGGGGACTGGGGACAGGGGACTCGAGACTGGAGATTGGAGTCTGGGGACTGGGGACTGGAGACTGGAGACTGTAGACTGGAGACTGGAGACTGGGGACTGGAGACGAGTGTGGACTGGAGACTGGAGACTGGAGACTGGAGACTGGAGACTGGGGACTGGGGACAGGGGACTCGAGACTGGAGATTGGAGTCTGGGGACTGGGGACTGGAGACTGGGGACTGGAGAATGGAGACTGGAGACTGGATACTGGAGACTGGAGACTGGGGACTGGAGACGAGTGTGGACTGGAGACTGGAGACTGGAGACTGGAGACTGGAGACTGGGGACTGGGGACAGGGGACTCGAGACTGGAGATTGGAGTCTGGGGACTGGGGACTGAAGACTGGGGACTGGAGAATGGAGACTGGAGACTGGATACTGGAGACTGGAGACTGGGGACTGGAATATGGAGACTGGGGACTAGAGACTGGGGACTGGAGACTGGAGACTGGGGACTGGAGACTGTAGACTGGAGACTGGAGACTGGGGACTGGAGACGAGTGTGGACTGGAGACTGGAGACTGGAGACTGGAGATTGGAGTCTGGGGACTGGGGACTGGAGACTGGAGACTGGGGACTGGAGACTGTAGACTGGAGACTGGGGACTGGAGACGCGTGTGGACTGGAGACTGGAGACTGGAGACTGGAGACTGGAGACTGGGGACTGGGGACAGGGGACTCGAGACTGGAGATTGGAGTCTGGGGACTGGGGACTGGAGACTGGAGACTGTAGACTGGAGACTGGAGACTGGGGACTGGAGACGAGTGTGGACTGGAGACTGGAGACTGGAGACTGGAGACTGGAGACTGGGGACTGGGGACAGGGGACTCGAGACTGGAGATTGGAGTCTGGGGACTGGGGTCTGGAGACTGGGGACTGGAGAATGGAGACTGGAGACTGGATACTGGAGACTGGAGACTGGGGACTGGAATATGGAGACTGGGGACTAGAGACTGGGGACTGGAGACTGGAGACTGGGGACTGGAGACTGTAGACCGGAGACTGGAGACTGGGGACTGGAGACGAGTGTGGACTGGAGACTGGAGACTGGAGACTGGAGACTGCGGACTGGGGACAGGGGACTCGAGACTGGAGATTGGAGTCTGGAGACTGGAGACTGGAGACTGGGGACTGGAGAATGGAGACTGGAGACTGGATACTGGAGACTGGAGACTGGGGACTGGAATATGGAGACTGGGGACTAGAGACTGGGGACTGGAGACGAGTGTGGACTGGAGACTGGAGACTGGGGTCTGGAGACGAGTGTGGACTGGAGACTGGAGACTGGAGACTGGAGACTGGGGACTGGAGACTGTAGACTGGAGACTGGAGACTGGGGACTGGAGACGAGTGTGGACTGGAGACTGGAGACTGGAGACTGGAGATTGGAGTCTGGAGACTGGGGACTGGAGACTGGAGACTGGAATCTGGAGACTGGGTACTGGAGACTGGGGAATGGAGACTGGAGACTGGGGGCTAGAGACTGGAGATTGGAGTCTGGGGACTGGGGACTGGAGACTGGAGATTGGAGTCTGGGGACTGGGGACTGGAGACTGGAGACTGGGGACTGGAGACTGTAGACTGGAGACTGGAGACTGGGGACTGGAGACGCGTGTGGACTGGAGACTGGAGACTGGAGACTGGAGACTGGAGACTGGGGACTGGGGACAGGGGACTCGAGACTGGAGATTGGAGTCTGGGGACTGGGGACTGGAGACTGGGGACTGGAGAATGGAGACTGGAGACTGGATACTGGAGACTGGAGACTGGGGACTGGAATATGGAGACTGGGGACTAGAGACTGGGGACTGGAGACTGGAGACTGGGGACTGGAGACTGTAGACCGGAGACTGGAGACTGGGGACTGGAGACGAGTGTGGACTGGAGACTGGAGACTGGAGACTGGAGACTGCGGACTGGGGACAGGGGACTCGAGACTGGAGATTGGAGTCTGGAGACTGGAGACTGGAGACTGGGGACTGGAGAATGGAGACTGGAGACTGGATACTGGAGACTGGAGACTGGGGACTGGAATATGGAGACTGGGGACTAGAGACTGGGGACTGGAGACGAGTGTGGACTGGAGACTGGAGACTGGGGTCTGGAGACGAGTGTGGACTGGAGACTGGAGACTGGAGACTGGAGACAGGGGACTCGAGACTGGAGATTGGAGTCTGGGGACTGGGGACTGGAGACTGGAGATTGGTGTCTGGAGACTGGGGACTGGAGACTGGAGACTGGAATCTGGAGACTGGGTACTGGAGACTGGGGAATGGAGACTGGAGACTGGGGGCTAGAGACTGGAGACTGGAGACTGGGGACTGGGGACTGGGGACAGGGGACTCGAGACTGGAGATTGGAGTCTGGGGACTGGGGACTGGAGACTGGAGATTGGAGTCTGGGGACTGGGGACTGGAGACTGGAGACTGGGGACTGGAGACTGTAGACTGGAGACTGGAGACTCGGGACTGGAGACGAGTGTGGACTGGAGACTGGAGACTGGAGACTGGAGACTGGAGACAGGGGACTCGAGACTGGAGATTGGAGTCTGGGGACTGGGGACTGGAGACTGGAGATTGGAGTCTGGAGACTGGGGACTGGAGACTGGAGACTGGAATCTGGAGACTGGGTACTGGAGACTGGGGAATGGAGACTGGAGACTGGGGGCTAGAGACTGGAGACTGGAGACTGGAGACTTGGGTTTGGGAACTGGAGACTTGGGACTGGAAACTGGAAAGGAGACTGGGGTCTGGAGACTGGAGGCTGGGGACTAGAGACTGGAGACTGGAGAGTGTGGACTAGGGACTGTGGACTGGAAATTTGTGGCTGGGGATTGGAGATTGGGGACTGGAGACTGGACACTGGTGACTGGAGAGTGTGGACTAGGGACTGGGGAGTGAAACTGGTGACTGGGGACTGGAGACTGGGGCTGGAGACTGGGAACTGGAGACTGGAGACAGGAGACTGGGGTCTGGAGACTAGAGGCTGGGGACTAGAGACTGGAGACTGGGGACTGGAGACTGGGGACAGGAGACAGGAGACTGGAGACTGGAGACAGGGGACTGGAGACAGGAGACGAGTCTGGAGACTGGGGACTGGAAACTGGAGACAGGGTTCTGGGGTTCTGGAGGCTGGGGACTAGAGACTGGAGACTGGGGACTGGAGACTGGGGACTGTAGACTGGAGACTGGAGAGTGGGGACTAGGGACTGGGGACTAGAAACTGGTGACTGGAGTCTGGGGACTGGGGTCTGGGGATGAGACTGGAGACTGGAGACTGGGGACTGGAGACTGGGGACTGGAGACTGGAGGCTGGGGCCTGGAGACATGACACTGGGGACTGGAGACTGGAGAGTGGAGACTGGGGACTGCGGACTGGAGACTGGGGACTGGTGACTGGAGACTGGAGACTGTGGACTGGAGACTGGAGACTGGAGACTGGAGACTGGAGACTGGGGACTGGGGACTGGGGACAGGGGACTCGAGACTGGAGATTGGAGTCTGGTGACTGGGGACTGGAGACTGGAGATTGGAGTCTGGGGACTGGGGACTGGCGACTGGGGACTGGAGACTGGAGACTGGAGACTGGAATCTGGAGACTGGGTACTGGAGACTGGGGAATGGAGACTGGAGACTGCGGGCTAGAGACTGGAGACTGGAGACTGGAGACTTGGGTTTGGGAACTGGAGACTGGGGACTGGGAACTGGGGACGAGACTGGAGACTGTAGACTGGGGACAGGGAACTGGAGAGTGGGGACTGCAGATTGGAGACTGGAGACTGGAGACTGGAGACGGGACAAGAGACTCGTGACTGGGGACTGGAGACTGGAGACTGGGGACAGGAGACTGGAGACTGGAGACTGGAGACTGGGGACTGGAATCTGGAGACTGGGGACTAGAGACTGGGGACTGGAGACTGGAGATTGGAGTCTGGGGACTGGGGACTGGAGACTGGGGACTGGAGACTGTAGACTGGAGACTGGAGACTGGGGACTGGAGACGAGTGTGGACTGGAGACTGGAGACTGGAGACTGGAGACTGGGGCCTGGGGACCGGGGACAGGGGACTCGAGACTGGAGATTGGAGTCTGGGGACTGGGGCCTGGAGACTGGAGATTGGAGTCTGGGGACTGGGGACTGGAGACTGGAGACTGGGGACTGGAGACTGTTGACTGGAGACTGGAGACTGGGGACTGGAGACGAGTGTGGACTGGAGACTGGAGACTGGAGACTGGAGACTGGGGCCTGGGGACCGGGGATAGGGGACTCGAGACTGGAGATTGGAGTCTGGGGACTGGGGACTGGAGACTGGAGATTGGAGTCTGGGGTCTGGGGACTGGAGACTGGAGACTAGGGACTGGAGACTGTTGACTGGAGACTGGAGACTGGGGACTGGAGATGAGTGTGGACTGGAGACTGGAGACTGGAGACTGGAGACTGGGGACTGGGGACTGGGGACAGGGGACTCGAGACTGGAGATTGGAGTCTGGGGACTGGGGACTGGAGACTGGAGATTGGAGTCTGCGGACTGGGGACTGGAGACTGGGGACTGGAGACTGGAGACTGGAGACTGGAATCTGGAGCCTGGGTACTGGAGACTGGGGAATGGAGACTGGAGACTGGGGGCTAGAGACTGGAGACTGGAGACTGGAGACTTGGGTTTGGGAACTGGAGACTGGGGACTGGAAACTGGAGACAGGAGACTGGGGTCTGGGGACTGGAGGCTGGGGACTAGAGACTGGAGACTTGGGACTCGAGACTGGAGAGTGTGGACTAGGGACTGTGGACTGGAAATTTGTGGCTGGGGATTGGAGATTGGGGACTGGAGACTGGACACTGGTGACTGGAGAGTGTGGACTAGGGACTGGGGAGTGAAACTGGTGACTGGAGACTGGAGACTAGGGACTGGGGACTGGAGACTGGGGCTGGAGACTGGGAACTGGAGACTGGAGACAGGAGACTGGGGTCTGGAGACTGGAGGCTGGGGACTAGAGACTGGAGACTGGGGACTGGAGACTGGGGACAGGAGACAGGAGACTGGAGACTGGAGACAGGGGACTGGAGACAGGAGACGAGTCTGGAGACTGGGGACTGGAAACTGGAGACAGGATTCTGGGGTCTGGAGACTGGAGGCTGGGGACTAGAGACTGGAGACTGGGGACTGGAGACTGGGGACTGGAGACTGGGGACTGGAGACTGGAGACTGGAGAGTGGGGACTAGGGACTGGGGACTAGAAACTGGTGACTGGAGACTCGAGACTGGGGTCTGGGGATGTGACTGGAGACTGGAGACTGGGGACTGGAGACTGGGGACTGGAGACTGGAGGCTGGGGCCTGGAGACATGACACTGGGGACTGGAGACTGGACAGTGGAGACTGGGGACTGCGGACTGGATACTGGGGACTGGTGACTGGAGACTGGAGACTGGGGACTAAAGACTGGAGACTGGAGACAGGAGACTGGAGACTGGGGACTGGGGACTGGGGACAGGGGACTCGAGACTGGAGATGGGAGTCTGGGGACTGGGGACTGGAGACTGGAGATTGTAGTCTGGGGACTGGGGACTGGAGACTGGGGACTGGAGACTGGAGACTGGAGACTGGAATCTGGAGACTGGGTACTGGAGACTGGGGAATGGAGACTGGAGACTGGGGGCTAGAGACTGGAGACTGGAGACTGGAGACTTGGGTTTGGGAACTGGAGACTGGGGACTGGGAACTGGGGACGAGACTGGAGACTGTAGACTGGGGACAGGGAACTGGAGAGTGGGGACTGCAGATTGGAGACTGGAGACTGGAGACTGGAGACGGGACAAGAGACTCGTGACTGGGGACTGGAGACTGGAGACTGGAGACTGGGGACTGGAGACTGGAGACTGGAGACTGGAGACTGGGGACTGGAATATGGAGACTGGGGACTAGAGACTGGGGACTGGAGACTGGAGACTGGGGACTGGAGACTGTAGACTGGAGACTGGAGACTGGGGACTGGAGACGAGTGTGGACTGGAGACTGGAGACTGGAGACTGGAGACTGGGGACTGGGGACAGGGGACTCGAGACTGGAGATTGGAGTCTGGGGACTGGGGACTGGAGACTGGAGATTGGAGTCTGGGGACTGGGGACTGGAGACTGGAGACTGGGGACTGGGGACTGGAGACTGGAGACTGGGGACTGGAGACTGTAGACTGGAGACTGGAGACTGGGGACTGGAGACGAGTGTGGACTGGAGACTGGAGACTGGAGACTGGGGACTGGGGACTGGGGACAGGGGACTCGAGACTGGAGATTGGAGTCTGGGGACTGGAGACGAGTGTTGACTGGAGACTGGAGACTGGAGACTGGAGACTGGAGACTGGGGACTGGGGACAGGGGACTCGAGACTGGAGATTGGAGTCTGGGGACGGGACTGGAGACTGGAGATTGGAGTCTGGGGACTGGGGACTGGAGACTGGGGACTGGAGACTGGAATCTGGAGACTGGGTACTGGAGACTGGGGAATGGAGACTGGAGACTGGGGGCTAGAGACTGGAGACTGGAGACTGGAGATTTGGGTTTGGGAACTGGAGACTGGGGACTGGGAACTGGGGACGAGACTGGAGACTGTAGACTGGGGACAGGGAACTGGAGAGTGGGGACTGCAGATTGGAGACTGGAGACTGGAGACTGGAGACGGGACAAGAGACTCGTGACTGGGGACTGGAGACTGGAGACTGGGGACTGGAATCTGGAGACTGGGGACTAGAGACTGGGGACTGGAGACTGGAGACTGGAGACTGGAGACTGGGGACTGGGGACTGGGGACAGGGGACTCGAGACTGGAGATTGGAGTCTGGGGACTGGGGACTGGAGACTGGATATTAGAGTCTGGGGACTGGGGACTGGAGACTGGAGACTGGGGACTGGAGACTGTAGACTGGAGACTGGAGACTGGGGACTGGAGACGAGTGTGGACTGGAGACTGGAGACTGGAGACGGGACTGGGGACTTGAGACATGGGACTCGAGACTGGAGATTGTAGTCTGGGGACTGGGGACTGGAGACTGGAGACTGGAATCTGGAGACTGGGTACTGGAGACTGGGGGCTAGAGACTGGAGACTGGAGACTGGAGACTTGGGTTTGGGAACTGGAGACTGGGGACTGGAAACTGGAGAGGAGACTGGGGTCTGGAGACTGGAGGCTGGGGACTAGAGACTGGAGACTGGGGACTGGAGACTGGAGAGTGTGGACTAGGGACTGTGGACTGGAAATTTGTGGCTGGGGATTGGAGATTGGGGACTGGAGACTGGACACTGGTGACTGGAGAGTGTGGACTAGGGACTTGGGAGTGAAACTGGTGACTGGGGACTGGAGACTGGGGCTGGAGACTGGGAACTGGAGACTGGAGACAGGAGACTGGGGTCTGGAGACTGGAGGCTGGGGACTAGAGACTGGAGACTGGGGACTGGAGACTGGGGACAGGAGAAAGGAGACTGGAGTCTGGAGACTGCGGACTGGAAACTGGAGACAGGATTCTGGGGTCTGGAGACTGGAGGCTGGGGACTAGAGACTGGAGACTGGGGACTGGAGACTGGGGACTGGAGACTGGAGACTGGAGAGTGGGGACTAGGGACTGGGGACTAGAAACTGGTGACTGGAGACTGGAGACTTGGGTTTGGGAACTGGAGACTGGGGACTGGAAACTGGAGAGGAGACTGGGGTCTGGAGACTGGAGGCTGGGGACTAGAGACTGGAGACTGGGGACTGGAGACTGGAGAGTGTGGACTAGGGACTGTGGACTGGAAATTTGTGGCTGGGGATTGGAGATTGGGGACTGGAGACTGGACACTGGTGACTGGAGAGTGTGGACTAGGGACTGGGGAGTGAAACTGGTGACTGGGGACTGGAGACTGGGGCTGGAGACTGGGAACTGGAGACTGGAGACAGGAGACTGGGGTCTGGAGACTGGAGGCTGGGGACTAGAGACTGGAGACTCGGGACTGGAGACTGGGGACAGGAGACAGGAGACTGGAGACTGGAGACAGGGGACTGGAGACAGGAGACGAGTCTGGAGACTGGGGACTGGAAACTGGAGACAGGATTCTGGGGTCTGGAGACTGGAGGCTGGGGACTAGAGACTGGAGACTGGGGACTGGAGACTGGGGACTGGAGACTGGAGACTGGAGAGTGGGGACTAGGGACTGGGGACTAGAAACTGGTGACTGGAGACTCGAGACTGGGGTCTGGGGATGAGACTGGAGACTGGAGACTGGGGACTGGAGACTGGAGGCTGGGGCCTGGAGACATGACACTGGGGACTGGTGACTGGGGACTGCGGACTGGAGACTGGGGACTGGTGACTGGAGACTGGAGACTGTGGACTGGAGACTGGAGACTGGAGACTGGAGACTGGAGACTGGAGACTGGGGACTGGGGACTGGGGACAGGGGACTCGAGACTGGAGATTGGAGTCTGGGGACTGGGGACTGGAGACTGGAGATTGGAGTCTGGGGACTGGGGACTGGAGACTGGGGACTGGAGACTGGAGACTGGAGACTGGAATCTGGAGACTGGGTACTGGAGACTGGGGAATGGAGACTGGGGACAGGAGACTGGGGTCTGGAGACTGGAGGCTGGGGACTAGAGACTGGAGACTGGGGACTGGAGACTGGAGAGTGTGGACTAGGGACTGTGGACTGGAAATTTGTGGCTGGGGATTGGAGATTGGGGACTGGAGACTGGACACTGGTGACTGGAGAGTGTGGACTAGGGACTGGGGAGTGAAACTGGTGACTGGAGACTGGAGACTAGGGACTGGGGACTGGAGACTGGGGCTGGAGACTGGGAACTGGAGACTGGAGACAGGAGACTGGGGTCTGGAGACTGGAGGCTGGGGACTAGAGACTGGAGACTGGGGACTGGAGACTGGGGACAGGAGACAGGAGACTGGAGACTGGAGACAGGGGACTGGAGACAGGAGACGAGTCTGGAGACTGGGGACTGGAAACTGGAGACAGGATTCTGGGGTCTGGAGACTGGAGGCTGGGGACTAGAGACTGGAGACTGGGGACTGGAGACTGTGGACTGGAGACTGGAGACTGGAGAGTGGGGACTAGGGACTGGGGACTAGAAACTGGTGACTGGAGACTGGAGACTGGGATCTGTGGATGAGACTGGAGACTGGAGACTGGGGACTGGAGACTGGGGACTGGAGACTGGAGGCTGGGGCCTGGAGACATGACACTGGGGACTGGAGACTGGAGAGTGGAGACTGGGGACTGCGGACTGGAGACTGGGGACTGGTGACTGGAGACTGGAGACTGTGGACTGGAGACTGGAGACTGGAGACTGGGGACTGGAGACTGGAGACTGGAGACTGGTGACTGGAGACTGGAGACTGGGGCCTGGAGACTGGGGATGGAGACTGGGTACTGGTGCCTGGGGACTGGAGACTAGGGACTGGAGACTGAAGGCCTGTCCTGGAGTTTGAGGGCTGTCCTGTGTGTGAGTGGGAGAGGGGAGAGAAAGGGGCTTGTTTTGGTGTTACTGTTTGTTGTTTACTGTGTTCTGTGTTCTGCTGTGCTAGCATCAGAATGTGTGGTGATATTTGTGGCCTGCCTCCTGCAAATCCCTGTGTTTGTTGGCTGTTAATTCAAACGATGCATTTCATGTATGTTTTGATGAACATGTGACAAATGAGCGTGAGATTGATTCTGAACCTGAATCCGAATCTGAAACTCGATCTGAATCTGGATCTGTAACTGGATCTGAATCTGAATCTGAAACTGGATCTGAATCTGGATATGAAACTGGATCTGAAACTGGATCTGAATCTGTATCTGAAGGGCCTAATGCAGAGTCTTCAGTTGTTGAAATCCTGAGCAAAAGAGAAACCGCTAGAGGAACTCAGCAGGTCAGGCAGCATCTGCGGCCTGACATTTTGTGTCAGGTTCCAGATCTGAATCCAATACAGACTGGAAGGGTGCTAGAATGCATGACGGAGCAAGTGGTTGAAAGAGGACTCACAAGAGGCTACATATGATTCACTGGCTCCCAGTTTATGTAGACAGACTAAAATGTCAAACTAAATCAAGCAAACATTTAGGTTAGCATTGAAATAGAATTGATACAGGTACCAAATATGTACCAGGAAGCAGATTTGAAAGAGACAATGTACAACTAGGAGACCAGGAGAGATGAGGAGGCAGTACGAGAGAGCCCCTGTTGGGCACACTGGAATCCACACTTGAGTTCCAGGCTGGTCCGTCTCACTGGTGCTGCAGTCCATTGTTTGTTCAGTGTTGGCTGGGCCAGGACATCTTAACATCAATTCTACATTTGTGCCACTCAGGGAACTGGGCAAGATTATTTTTTTTCTTTGTGACTAAAATTGTACCATATGTGCTATTTGTGTTATGTGCAGTGTTGTGTTTTGTGGGTAATGTATTTTGCTCCTTGGCTCCAGAGAAACGCTGTTTTATTTGGCTTTATACATCTGTGGTTCAATGATAATTGAACTTGATAAAGCAATAAAGAAGATTAACTGTTGAGGGGGAACTAATATGTTCAGTCATTAAAATAACAATGGCATTACGAACAATCTCCTATCGTCTCCTGACCTCAAATCCTCTCAGTTTTACTTTATTTCCCAAACTTTCAAAAAAATACAAGAGTACAGAAACAAATTCATTCTGGAGAATATACTGATATTTCTGTCAAGATTCAAGTTTATTTATCAAAACAAACAGTGAAACGTGTCATCTGTGTTAACGACAAGCATCCCCTAGGGCCATGGATAAGTCCCAAATGTTATGACTCCATGGTAGCTTAGGCGGTGTGCAAACCAGGTGCAAAGCTGTCTTGGTGTGTGGAGAGAAAGTTTCTTTCAAAGATGAACTATTGAAGGGGGACTAAAGTTGTCAAGGATCAACTTTATTCACCACATTCAAGTATTAGGAATTTGCTATGGTGTTGATCAGGGTGCCACATGCAACAAATAGTGATATTCAAACTATATACAAACAACTATAAGGAATAAAGAATTATATAAAAATAAAGTTAGAAATACAGATATAGAATCATGTGCAAAATATATAACTACAACAGAGACTTACATTGTAAACAACTGTAAACAGTGTAGTGACAGGGGTAATAGATAGAGGGGGTGGGGTAACTGGAATGGTTGACCAGATTAATTTTCCGGGGGAGAAACGTTTAAGATGGTATAAAGTTTCTGTTTTAATGGCCCTGTGGCTAGTGGTGTAACACGGGGGTCCGTTCTGGGTCCTTTACAATTTGTTGTCTACGTTCACATTGGGTCAGAATGTGGGGGAAAGTTTGCAAATGGCATGCATGTCAATGGTGTTGATACTGAGAAGGATCATCGCAGGTTACAGAACAATATTGATCAGCAGGTAAATTGGGGAGGGCATGGTTAATGATGAAAATATTGTGGTGTTTTCCACAGAGCATAAAAGTCATAGTAATTGAGCATGGAAACAAGACCAAATCACTCAGCTAACCTCTCCCCATTTGTCCATGTTTGGCACATATCCCTCTAAATATTTCTTATCTATGTACCTGTCCAAGTATCTTTTAAATATTAATGTGCCTGCCTCAATCACATCCTCTGGCATCTCGTTCCATACGCGCACCATCTGGGTGAAAAAGTTCTGACTAAATCTTTTCCCTCTGACCTTAAATGCTCTAAGAATGTTTTAAAATCCTCCTTGGAAAAGAATCTAACATGTGAAGCAGTCTGTAGGAACCCCTGCCCTGTGACCACTCCAAATGGAGAAGAATTCAGAACAGCATTGAGAATTCAGAGCAATGTTCAGGAGCACAAACCGCCCACCTACCCAACAGCTCCTTTCTGCCTTACTTTTGCAAGGTACCTCAGAACCCCTTAACTGGAGAGGGTACAGGCTCACCTTTGATCCTTTGACCCCAGCCATTCTCTCTTCTCCCCTCTCCCATCAGGCAGGACTATACGAAAGCACAACCCACCAGGCTCAAGGACAGCTTCTAATGCACTGTTATCAGACTCTTGAATGGGTCCCTAGTACAATAAGGTGGACTCTTGACATCACAATCTACCCTAGCAAAGCACGCAAGGCTAGGGCTTGATTTCCTGGAACATTCTGTAGAAGAATGTGAGATCAGGTAGAGGTATACAAGCTTATGAGGGGTATAAAGAGGGTAAATACAAGCAGGCTTTCCCCGTTGAGCAGCACACAGAAAATGCTGGAGGAACTCAGCAGGCCAGGCAGCATAAAAGCGCAGTCGATGTTTTGGTCCTTCGGCAAGACTGGAGAAAAACGGCTGAGGGGTAGATTTGAAAGGTAGAGGGAGGGGAGAGAAACCGCCAGGCAATAGGTGAAACTTGTAGGGGGCAGGATGAAGTAAAAAGCTGGGAAGT
Organism: Hypanus sabinus; assembly: GCF_030144855.1. Lineage (NCBI taxonomy): Eukaryota > Metazoa > Chordata > Chondrichthyes > Myliobatiformes > Dasyatidae > Hypanus > Hypanus sabinus. Next base: position 30,060,358 of record NC_082718.1, read on the forward strand.
TGATTGGTGAAAGAGGCAGAAGGCCATAGAAGATGAAGAAAGGGGGGAGGTGGGGAGGAGTACAGGGGGAAGCGATGGGCGGGCAAGGAGAGACAAGGGGATGGGAAATGGTGAAGGGTGGTGGGGGGGAGTACCAGGGGCAAGTGATGGGCGGGCAAGGAGAGACAAGGGGATGGGAAATGGTGAAGGGTGGTGGGGAGGAGTACCGGGAGAAGTGATGGGCGGGCAAGGAGAGACAAGGGGATGGGAAATGGTGAAGGGTGGTGGGGGGGAGTACCAGGGGCAAGTGATGGGCGGGCAAGGAGAGACAAGGGGATGGGAAATGGTGAAGGGTGGTGGGGAGGAGTACCGGAAGAAGTGATGGGCGGGCAAGGAGAGACAAGGGGATGGGAAATGGTGAAGGGTGGTGGGGGGGGAGGAGTACCAGGGGGAAGTGATGGGCGGGCAAGGAGAGACAAGGGGATGGGAAATGGTGAAGGGTGGTGGGGGGGAGTACCAGGGGCAAGTGATGGGCGGGCAAGGAGAGACAAGGGGATGGGAAATGGTGAAGGGTGGTGGGGGGGTGGTGGGGGGGGAGTACCCGAGGGAAGTGATGGGCGGGCAAGGAGAGACAAGGGGATGGGAAATGGTGAAAGGTGGTGGGGAGGAGTACCAGGGGGAAGTGATGGGCGGGCAAGGAGAGACAAGGGGATGGGAAATGGTGAAAGGTGGTGGGGAGGAGTACCAGGGGGAAGTGATGGGCGGGCAAGGAGAGACAAGGGGATGGGAAATGGGGAAGGGTGGTGGGGGGGGGGAGTACCAGAGGGAAGTGATGGGTGGGCAAGGAGAGACAAGCGGATGGGAAATGATGAAGGGTGGTGGGGGGAGGGGGAGGGGTGGCATTACTGGAAGTTTGAGAAATTGATGTTAATGCCATCAGGTTGGAGGCTACCCAAACGGTGTTGTTCCTCCAACCTAAGTGTGGCTTTATCTCGACAGTGGAGGAGGCCATGGGTGGACATATCGGAATGGGAGTGGGAAGTGGAATTAAAATGGGTGGCCACCGGGAGATCTCACTTGTTCTGGCGGATGGTGGATGGACGGCTCAGCAAAGCGGTCTCCCGATCTACTTTGGATTTCCCGCTGAGGTTAGGGGAGGCTAGAAACAGAGGTCATGGATTGAAAGGTGAAAGGCAGGGTTTATGAACACTTGGAGAGGTATAATATGATTAGGAGTAGTCAAATGCTTTGTCAAAGGCAGGTTGTACCTTACGAGCCTGACTGAATTTTCTGAGGATGTGACTAAACACATTGATGAAGGTAGAGCAGTAGATGTAGTGTATATGGATTTCAGCAAGGCATTTGATAAAGTACCCCATGCAAGGCTTATTGAGAAAGTAAGGAGGCATGGGATCCACAGGGACATTGCTTTGTGGATCCAGAACTGGCTTGCCCACAGAAGGCAAAGAGTGGTTGTAGACGGGTCATATTCTGCATGGAGGTCAGTCACCAGTGGAGTGCCTCAGGGATCTGTTCTGGGACCCTTACTCTTCGTGATTTTTATAAATGACCTGGATGAGGAAGTGGGGGGATAGGTTAGCAAGTTTGTTGATGACACAAAGGTTAGAGGTTTTGTGGATAGTGTGGAGGGCTGTCAGAGGTTACAGCGGGACATTGATAGGATGCAAAACTGGGCTGAGAAGTGGCAGCTGGAGTTCAAACCAGATATGCGTGAAGTGGTTCATTTTGTTAGGTCCAATATGATGACAGAATATAGTATTAATGGTAAGACTCTTGGCAGTGTGGCGGATCAGAGGGATCTTGGGGTCCGAGTCCATAGGACACTCAAAGCAGCTGTGCAGGTTGACTCTGTGGTGTACTGGCCTTCATCAATCGTGGAATTGAATTTAGGAGCCCAGGTAATGTTGCAGCTATATAGGACCCTGGTCAGACCCCACTTGGAGTACTGTGCTCAGTTCTGGTTGCCTCACTACAGGAAGGATGTGGAAACCATAGAAAGAGTGCAGAGGAGATCTACAAGGACGTTGCCTGGATTGGGGAGCATGCCTTATGAGAATAGGTTGAGTGAACTCGGCCTTTTCTCCTTGGAGCGACGGAGGATGAGAGGTGACCTGATAGAGGTGTAGAAGATGATGAGAGGCATTGATCATGTGGATAGTCAGAGGCTTTTTCCCAGGGCTGAAATGGTTGCCACAAGAGGACACAAGTTTAAGGTGCTGGGGAGTAGATACAGAGGAGATGTCAGGGGTAAGTTTTTTACTCAGAGTGGTGAGTGCATGGAATGGGCTACTGGCAACGGTGGTGGAGGTGGATACGATAGGGTCTTCTAAGAGACTTCTGGATAGGTACGTGGAGCTTAGTAAAATAGAGGGCTATGGGTAAGCCTTAGTAATTTCTAAGGTAGGGACATGTTCAGCAGAACTTTGTGGGCCGAAGGGCCTGTATTGTGCTGTAGGTTTTCTATGTTTCTACATATAAGGAGAACCTGAGAAGGAACTTCTTCACTCAAAGGATGTTAAGAGTGGAATGAGCTGCCAGGCGGAAGTGGTGAATATGGATCTGATTTCAATATTAAAGAGAAATTTAGACAGGTACATGGATGGGAGGGGTACAGAAGGCTTTGGTTCAGGTGCAGTTCGATGGGACTAGGCAGAGTAACAATTTGCCATGGGCCATCTGAGCTGTAGTGCTCTACAACTCAAAATCTGGGAGAAGAGAGAATGTCTGGGATGGGTGGAGTCTTTGATTATACCAGCTAATTTACTGATGCAGTGAGAAACTCAGACTGGTGAAAACATTTGGATGGGCATATATTTGCTCTTGTCTCATCATGAGGTAAGAATTCATACTTTTGTCCATGGAGAAGCAACGAGGAAAACATGCCAGGCTTCTTTCCGACTAATCTGTGTTGCAAACGATTGGAGCATCTGTGGAGGAGGAGCTGAAATACAGCATAGTCTGGTAAATTTTCACAAAGGATATATCTGAAGACATATTATGCTAATGCATCAAGCACAAGGATTCTTTTTCTGTTCTTGGTGAAGAAGTATCTTGTTTACTGCCGAGACAGAGAGAAAACCCATCCATGGCTTAATGAGGGTTAACATTATTCACATCTTCATCTCCATGTGCTTGGTTATATTAGCATTCTCTCCGTGGAGTCGATTGGCAGGCACCGATACCTCTCTGATCCACAGGGATTGTCCAACACTGTTTCCATATGCTTCCAATTACTGTTATAGACTCCATCTCTGTTGTTACCCAAACGGTCCCAGCTGAACCTCGTTTAGTCTACAATGAGCCTGTAACATTCTACACCAGTTGCATTGGCAGAGGTAGGCAGCCACTCAGAATAAACTTCAACTACTGCTCTTGTTCTGAGTTAAAGAACCATATAAAAGGAACTTTAACCTCCAGGGTGTAACAGCCTGAGGCCTGACCCTAACTCTAAATAAGTTCAAAGTTCAAAGTAAAATTATTATGAAAATACATTATGTGACCATTTACTACCCTGAAGTTCATTTGCGTGCAGGCATTTACAGGAAAATAAAGAAATATAATAGGATTTATGAAAAAATATACATAAACTGACAAAAAACCAGTTGCAAAAGAAGACAAACTGTCCAAATAATTAAGAGTGAATAATACTGAGGACATGAGTTGTAGAGTCCTTGAAAGTGAGTCCGTAGGTTGTGGACTCAGTTCATTGTGGAGGTGAGTGACGTTAACCACACTGGATCAGGAGCCTGATGGTTGTAGGGTAATAACCGTTCCTGAACCTAGTGCTGTGAGACTTAAGGCTCCTGCATGTCCTGCCCATGGTGGTAGTGAGAAGAGAGCATGGCCAGGGTGGTGGGGTCCTTTAATGATGGATGCTGCTTGCCTGGGCAGCACTCGATGTAAGGGTGCTCACTCGTGGGGAGGGCTTTGCCTGTGATGGACTGGGCGGTATCTACCAGTAGGACAGTATAACTGGACCTTTAACCTCCGGAATTAAGCAGACTGAGGCATGACCCTAACTCTCACAGGAAAAAACAACCCTGCTGTAACACCAAATGAGCTGCACGTGTTCCCGGTTGAACTGAGTTAGTTTTCTCGTTTGGAACATGCAAATAGAGATAGTGTGGAAAAAGCAGTGTGAAGCTGCAAAAGTAGCAGGTAGAGGAAGGTGGACAGGGAATGTGATAAGGACAGGTATAGTAACAGAGGATTACAGGCAGGTACAGGTAAGGTATAGTACAGATAGTTGTACAGATACAGGAATGGGCACAATGCAGTCTCCTTGAACTGCTCCGGCTAGTGTCACTGTAACAAGTTGCTGAATGGAATCAAATGAGAACCAGAGTCAAGTTTTTATCAGACTTAGATGATGTGAAATCTGTTGTTTTGCAACTGCAGTGCTGTGCAAAGGCATAACATTGCACAAGTAAATAACTAGTGAAGGAAGAGGAACAGTGAGGAAGTGTGCATGGGTTTATGGACGGTCCAGAAATCGGATGATGGAGGGAAGGGGGCTATTCCTGAATCATTGACTGTGGGTGTTCAGGCTCCGATACCTCCTCCTTGATGGCAGTGATGAAAAGAGGGTCTGTCCTGGATGGTGATGGTCACCAGAGAACTTGGAGCTTCTTTAAATCTTGTGCTTTAGGCCAGCCATTTCATTCTGAGGTGGTCAGGGCATGAGAGAAGACAGAGATCGCAGAGGTGGGTCAGTTAAACTTTCAACCTGTGGTGTTCTGACAGCTCCCTAAAGAAGATCTGGATTGTTTCTGAGAGCACCCCCCCCCCCCCCACCACAGGGCTCTCACCTGTCAGCCTGTTGATGTTGCACTGGCCAGAAAGATCCGTGGTTCACTGAAGCAGCCTAACCCAATTCCCCTTTGTTGCTGCTGGAAGCTTAACTCAGCTGTCTGAGTTTGAGACTGCTCAGAGACAGAGCATACAAATCTCTCAGTGCAGCTCTCACAGGAGCCAACGGGAGAACATGCTGAAGAAAGAAGGTGGATAGCTTCCTTTGGTTGAGGGAGCAGCGGAGACTGAGAGGAGACCTGATAGAGGTTTATAAGATTATGAGAGGCATAGATAGAGTAGACAGACAGTATCTTTCTCCCAGGATAGAAATATTTAATCCTAGTGGGCATGCATTTAAGGTGAGAGGGGGTAAGTTCGAGGGAGATGTGAAGGGCAAGTTTTGTCATGCAGAGAGTGGTGGGTGCTGGAAAGTGCTGCCCAGGGTAGTAGGGGCACATGAATGTGTAGGGAAAGGAGGGATATGGACACTATGTAGGCAGAAGGGATTAGTTTAGTTATCATTAAATTACTAGTTCAGTTAGTTCAGCACAACAACATGGGCTGAAGGGCCTGTTCCTGTTCTATGTTCTATGTTCTAGGAATCTTTATCTGGAAGTGCACAGCCTTCCTCATAATGGGATGGCACAAATCAAAATAAATGGGTGACGTTCAACAGGCAAAATGGAGGCCAGATTGCAAGTGGGAATGAAATATTCCCAGATACTTCACGCTGTGGAAGGCAGAGCAAAATGGGAAAGGAGGGCACGTGGTTTTAATAAAATGAATGGGGTAAGGGTAGGAGAGGGAAAGGCCATTGGTTCAGCAACGCAGCAAGCATATTCCGTTTGGGTCAAGCCACGATCCAGAACTAAGCAGAACAGGACACCTTGGTGAGAAAATCTTTAGATCCTGTAAGAGAATTTTACAGAATGTGGACCTCACCGGCAATGCTGACATGTGGCCACTTTATTAGGTACCCCTGTACACATGCTCATTAATGCAAATACCTAAATAGCCAATCATGTGGCAGCAATCCCATGCAGAAAAGCACACAGGCACAGTCAAGAGGTTCAGACCAGACATCAGAATGGGGAAGAAATATGTTATTCTGTATGCATACTTTGATAATAAATGTACCTTGAATCTTTGACTATGGAATGACGGTTGGTGGCTGATGGGTTGGTTTGAGTATCTTAGAAACTGTTAGTCTCCTGGGATTTTCACACACAACAGTCTCTAGCGATTACAAAGAATGGTGCAAGAAACAAAAGTATCCTGTGATTCATCCATTGGCTCACAGGAGAAACTAAAAACCATCAGGAACATTTTAGAATTCAGCAGGGAAGACCAGGAAATCGAGGTAGAAAAGTAAGATGGACTGAGAGTGGGCTTGTAGGAAACATGAAAAAAGGATCGTGTGTGTCTTATGGATGTGTACAAGACAAAGACTAAGGAGGGAAAACGTGTGCTGTTGGAAGTGTCCTGACTGCTTGCAACATAGCCTGGTACAACTTTTCAAATGTACGGAAACGTAAGATGCGACAGAGTAGCGGGCTCAGCCCAATACCTCACGGGCACATCCCTCCTCTCCATGGGTAGTATCTACAGAGGCACTGCCTCAAGAGGGCAACGTCCACCATCAAAAATCCCCCACCATTCACACCATGCCACCTTCTGGCAGTTCCTGTTGAACGGGAGGCACTGAAACCCCTATGGGAAAGAATCTATAGTTTAGGGCTAGAACACAGAACATAGCAGGACAGTATAGAACAGGCCCTTTGGCCTATGATGTGCCAATCTTCTAACCTACCCCAAGATCAATCTAACCCTTCCCTCCTCCATGACCTTCCATCTTTAATACTGTGAAGAAATCAAACATAATTAAGAAGTAAATATATGTCTCACATCTTAAAGTGTCATGATCTAAATGAATACAGTCAGATGACCCTGATAGCAGAAGTGATATTTTCATTAGGCTTCTGGTTTGTAGTTTCCTACGGGCAATAGATTAAGCCATGTACTGATAAATTACTGTGATATTGTCATGTGAAGCAGTTTAATAACCGTAAATGAACCAGCTGTCTCTTTTCATGAGTATGGTTAAACAGAGACAATCCACAAGGGAAACTGATGTGGGGTCATGCAGAAAAACAGACAAACCAGGACCTGAAGTGGCTCTTACATCGGAGAATGAAAATCCAAATGAGAGCTTCTATTTAAACCAGTTCAATTTTTAAAACCATCTGACAGTTTCATGATTTCTAGATGAGCTTTTGTTATTAAATTTCAATTTTATTCAATTACTTGAATCTATTACCCAGCTGCGGTGGCAACTGTTCAAGATGAAATTCAAGTTTATTGTCATTCATCCATGCGCATGTATACCTGCAAACGAAACAACATTCCTCTGGATGAAGGGACTCCACACAGCACATATAGCTCTCACACACAACGCCCAGAGTAGTTTTACCATGGATAAGTTAACAAATAATAAAATACGTTCCAAACATTTAGCATAAGCTTCATTTCCAATACGAGTTAAGAAGTAAACAGTGTAACACTACCGACACTTCACATGTGATGGTGGGGGCAGGGAGTCCAGTCGCCTCACCATCTGGGGGTCCTGATGAGACTTACAGTAAGTGGTGGCAAGGAGCTCAATCATCCTACGCCCTAGGGGAAGAAGTTGTGTCCCATCCTAACAGCCCTTGTCCAAATACTAGAGTACGTCTTGCCTGATGGTAGGGTGTCAAAGAGATTCTGGAATGGATGGGAGGGTGTGGTGAACTACATATACCTGTCTGGACATGCCCCTCTGTTGACTGCTCCTGTGGCTCCTCCCACAGACCCCTGTATAAAGGCGGTTGGGGGCACTGCTCCCCCCTCAGTCCCCAGGATGCTGTGTGGTGGTCTCTTGCTGCTAATCGTGGTCTCTTGCAGCTAATAAAAGCTTATCGTTTGCCTTCCATCTCCGAGAGTTATTGACGGTGCATCAGAGGGATCATTAACAATGCTAAGGGCCCCGACTACTTGAATTATGCATCTTGAACCACAGTTGAGAAATTTGGCTGCTTGTTCACTGTCTCAGCACCCTCTGACACACACACACGGCCATGCTGGAAGTAGCTGGGCACTTGTTTTCTCTGAGCGGGGCTCACTGAGCAGAGAGACGAAGCTCGGAGAGGTGGGGAAAAGTGGAGGGGAATGACAGTGGGAGGAAGATCAGAGAGGTGGGGAAAGGAGGAAGAGAATAGAGAGAGAGATAGTTCAGAGCGATGGGAACAACAGAGAGAGAGAACTCATTGAGGTGTGGAAAGGACGAGGGAACGGCTGAGAGAGAAAGATCAGAGAGGTGGGGAAGGGAGGAGGGGAATGACAGAGAGAGCTCAGAGAGGTGGGGAAGGGAGGAGGGGAACGACAGAGAGAGCTCAGAGAGGTGGGGAAGGGAGGAGGGGAACGACAGAGAGAGCTCAGAGAGGTGGGGAAGGGAGGAGGGGAACGACAGAGAGAGCTCAGAGAGGAGGGGAACGACAGAGAGAGCTCAGAGAGGTGGGGAAGGGAGGAGGGGAACGACAGAGAGAGAGATGGGGAAGGGAGATGGGGAATGACAGAGAGCTCAGAGAGGTGGGGAAGGGAGGAGGGGAATGACAGATAGAGCTCAGAGAGGTGGGGAAGAGAGGAGGGGAACAACAGAGAGAGCTCAGAGAGGAGGGGAAGGGAGGAGGGGAATGACACAGAGAGCTCAGAGAGTGGGGAAGGGAGGAGGGGAATGACAGAGAGCTCAGAGAGTGGGGAAGGGAGGAGGGGAATGACAAAGAGAGCTCAGAGAGGTGGGGAAGGGAGGAAGGGAATGACAGAGCTCAGAGAGGTGGGGAAGAGAGGAGGGGAACAACAGAGAGAGCTCAGAGAGGAGGGGAATGACAGAGAGAGCTCAGAGAGGTGGGGAAGGGAGGGGAAATGACAGAGAGCTCAGAGAGGTGGGGAAGGGAGGAGGGGAATGACAGAGAGAGCTCAGAGAGGTGGGGAAGGGAGGAGGGGAACAGAGAGCTCAGAGAGGTGGGGAAGAGAGGAGGGGAACGACAGAGAGAGCTCACAGAGGTGGGGAAGGGAGGAGGGGAACAACAGAGAGAGCTCAGAGAGGTGGGGAAGAGAGGAGGGGAACAACAGAGAGCTCAGAGAGGTGGGGAAGGGAGGAGGGGAACAACAGAGAGCTCAGAGAGGTGGGGAAGAGAGGAGGGAAATGACAGAGACTCAGAGAGGTGGGGAAGGGAGGAGGGGAGCAACAGAGAGAGCTCAGAGAGGTGGGGAAGAGAGGAGGGGAGCAACAGAGAGAGCTCAGAGAGGTGGGGAAGAGAGGAGGGGACTGACAGAGCTCAGAGAGGTGAAGAAGAGAGGAGGGGAACGACAGAGAGAGCTTAGTGAGGTGGAGAAGAGAAGAGAACAACCTCAAACTGACTTTTCTTTGTGAAATGTCAGCTCAAATTCTCCATCTGGTTCTCAACGGGATGAGCTTGATGTTGGAAAAGTAATAGCCACAGAAAATAATAACATTTGAATGGTAGGGCCCAGAAGGGAAATAAATTGAGATGGGAATGTTCATGTCTCTGATTAATGATAATCTTGGAGTCCATTCATGGTGTACAATCTCATAAACTCCTCACAGAAACCTCTTATTCTGCACACAGTGCTCCCATTATATCAGTAATCCAGGGCTACCTCTATATGAACACTTGCTCCAAGACGCTCAATGTGTGTTATTTTGTTCCAACATGCATCATTTCATGAAAATCAGAGAAGAAGTGCCAATGCTGGAAATATAAAACAAACAGAAAATTCTGGAAGTAAGAGACCCTGCAGATGCCGGAGATCGACAGCAACACGCAATTCAAGCAGCATCTCTCGAAATAAATAAACAGCCGATGCTTTGGCCCAAGACCCTTCATCGGGATTGGAAAGGAAGGGGGATGAAGCCAGAAAATGGAAAATGCTGGAAACATTCGGCAGGTCAGGCAACATCTGTGGAAATGAATAATGAGTCAATGTATTGAGCCAAGACACTCCTTCAAGACGGGAAAGAAAGGGGGAAGAAACCAAATAATCGAAACGCTCAGCAGGTCAGGTGGAATCTGTAGAGAGAGAAAATGAGTTAATGTTTCAGTTCGAACACCCTTCTCCAGATCCAAGAAGGGGCAATAGAGGTTGATAAAACTGCAAGGAGCATGGGGGGGGGGTGGTAACTCTAATGGGGTAAAACCAGGGTGCAAGACACCAGTCTGAAGGAAATACAAATGAGACAGTCTGGGTCCCTGGATAGGGAAGAGGTGAAAGGATCAGGTGTTATATCTCGTGCAGCTGCATTAAGAAGGGGACATTTGCAACATTTCATATTTATCATATTAATATCCAGAGAGTTGATGGAAATGTTGGCTTTGGAAGACTGGGAGTCTTGGAATGCTCTGAGAATTACCATGAACTTGATTGGTCGTATGTTCTATATCATTATAAAAAAGAAAGTATGTTGAAGGCTGAATTTTTTTTCTTTCTTTCTACAACTCTGTAGGTAATTACTCTTGGTATTATCTTTGCCCTTGTTGTTACAGCATAATTGTTAGCAAAATGTGCATGTTACTTCAATTCCATCTTGTATTGTTTCTGTGCTTGAGACACGCACAGTTGCTTAATTTAAATGAAGTTACATTTACATTTATAATGTTCCTTACATACCCCTTTCAGGATGTTACAGAATATTTGATGTGCCAATGAAGATTTTGGAAGTGACTCATTGTGTTGTGTAGTAAATATAATTGTCAATATTTCCACCCACCAGCAGAATGGTACGTGGTTAGGAAAGGTAAAGGGATAAGGGCCAAATGCAGGCAAATGGGACTAGCTTAGATGGGAATCTTGGCCGGCACAGATCAATTGGGCTGAAGGGCCTGGTTCTTGCTGAATGTCTCTATGGCTGTAATGAAAGGGCAGCTTCTGTGTTCCAAGATCTTTTTGGGTTATTTGGGGATAGATTTTTTTTCATTTATTCAGGCTGAGCCAGCATTGAAATACCCGTCCCGGGTTGCCCTCGGGAAAGTGGTGGTGAGCGGTCGTCCTTGAGGAGATGTTAGGGAGGGTGTTCCAGCATTTGTGAAGGAACTGCAATGTATTTGCAAGTCAGGATAGTGAACAGATGTTTAAGTTGCTTGGCGCTTGAATACTCGTTTCTGGAATGATAAAGAAGAGCTTTATAATAACAGATATAAGAAAAAAATTAGTTTGCCTGTCACATACACATTAAACATTGAAACGGACCGCAAAATGCACATTTGCATCAACGACTAACATAGTCCGAGTATTTGCCGAGGACAGCCTGCAGGTGATGCCAATGTGCTATCCCTGACCCATACGAGAAGGCCACCATCCTAGGCTCTCGTTCCACATTGCACCATCAGGTGTCCTGCTACCCCGCTGGAGTGTGAAGGAACCCTCCAAGCCTGCCTCTTCACTCGTCAGTTCTGGAAACCCATTGTCACTCTTCATCGGATTGTCGCAAATGGGCTAACATGGGAGCGCAATGGTTAGTATAACGTTTTACGGTGCTAGTGACCTGGGTTTAGATCCCACTGCTGCCTGCAAGGAATTTGTACGTTTCCTCCCATGATCCAAAGACCAAAGGTTAATTTTGTCATTGTAAATTGACCTGTGATTAGGCTAGGGTGGGTTTCTGGGCAGTGTGGCCTGTTGGGCTGGAAGGGTCTGTCCCACATTGTAGTTCTAAATAAAATAAAATACAGGTCTTATAAGAATGGTTCTAAATATACTTTGTGCCACTGTGATCATGTGTCCCTTCATCATCTTCTGTGACATGAGGACAAAGTGACAGCTTCGTTTCCTTTCTCCTCAGACTCCAGCAGCCCACTTCTCCAATCGCTGACAGGAAGAATAAGCCTTGAGTCTGTTATCTTCTCCTGCAGTTGAAAGCCTCCATGGCTGTGGGCAGCTCGATTTAGACTCAAGTCAACACGCAGTCAAAGGGAGACACTGCATGAGTTCGTCACGATTCCTCTGCTGTTCCCTACAGATAATTCCACGTCCTGTCAGCATGCCTGACTGCTGCTGTGCTATGGACAGCTTTAGCAGCGAGGACTTTTCAGCCAGCTACTTCTAAAGCCACTGGTGACAGGCACCTCCACCTCCTCTGCTGTCTGCAATATTTCACCCTGAGTGCATTGACTTTCATCGACATTTTTCATCAGCCGGCTTTTCTGATGTCTGAGCTGTCTCCTTCTACTCCAATACCCCTTCCACTTACAGCCCTTCTGATGATTTTGCAAGGTGTGCCTGACCTTGAGCTACTGCACTCAACTTCTCTCCACACTCTACTAACTCCCCCTCTTCTCCTCACCTGCCCATCACTTCCCTCTGGTTCTCTTCCTCCTTCCCTTTTTCTATAGTGCACAGATTTCTTCTTCTTCTTCTTCACACATCTACCTCTTTCACTCATCTTCTTATTTTGTCCCCATCCCCTAGCCACCTATCTTCCCACTCACCTGACTTCACCTATCACCTGCCAGCTTTCATTCCAACCTCCAGCCCCCACCGTTTACTCTGGCTTCTTCCCCTTCCATTTGCATTCAACTATCTATTCCTCTCCATAGATGCTAACTGACCTGTTGACTTCTAACATTTTGTGTGTGTTAGCCTGACTTCAGTGGTTGGGAGGGTATTGGAGTCCATTATTAAGAATAAAGCTTTGGGTACTTGGAGGCTTAAGAGAAAATAGGCCAAAGTCAGCATTTCCTTAATGGGAAATCTTACCTGACAAATCTCTTGAAATTCTTTGAGAAATAACAGGCAGAATAGACAAAAGAGAGTCAGTAGATGTTCTTTATTTGGATTTTCAGAAGGCCTTTGACAAGGTACCACACCTAAGGCTGCTTAACAAGATGATAGTCTGTGGTATTACAGCATAGATAGAAGATTGACTGATTGGAAACGGGAAGGTGAGTCTTTTCTGGTTGGCTGCCATTGGCTAGGGGTGTTCTGCATGGGTAGGTTTTGGGACAGCTTCCTTTTACATGTGTAACACTCACTTCGCCTAGAGTCTTAATCTCGGGGGTGATAACTCCCCTGCCCGGCCAAACTTAACAGATCTTGTTTGGGTGGATGCTGTGCAATATGTCCCCTGTTTCAAATCAGTACCCAGAAATAACGAACAGTACACAATATGCAGTTAAACGATTAAGATCTATAACTCTTACTTTGACTATGTGTTTAGTAGAGAAACAAAATATAAAAGGAAAAGGCACCAGTCTTATTAAACGGTCCATGCACAAGTTGTTGGAGCTCGCTCAGCAAGATCTTCTATCCACCATTCGATCTCGTCCGAGGGTCGCTGACCCCCGGACTTCAGCCCAGAGTCCACCCGGTCGGGCAGCCCACCGACTCTCTCAAGTCGTGTCTCCTCTCTCCTTTCCCTTCACAGCTTCTGGCAAAAGCCCGCAAAACCAACAGCTTCCAGACACACAAGAAAGAATAACATTTCTCCCACTGGATAGCCACCCGTTATCTCTAGTTATAACCCAAACATGGCTGCTACAGAGAAGCCATTACCTCATCAGTTAACATTACAGAGATTGCCCTTACACGTGATATGCAATGGTTTGGATGATGGAATTGATGGTTTTGAGGCTATGCTTGTGGACAATATGAAGATAGATGGAAAGGCAGGTAGTGTTGAAGAAGCAGGGAGTCCGCAAAAGGGCTTAAACAGATTAGACGAACAGGCAAGGGAGTGGCAGATAGTGTAGGGAAGTGTATGGTCATGCACTTTAATAAAAGGAATAAAGATGTAAAACTATTTTTTAAACCAAGAGAAAATTCTGAAATCAGAGGAGCAAAGGATCTTGGGAGTCCTCATGCAGGATTCCCTGAAGGTTAACTTGTGGGTTGAGTCAGTGAGAAGAAAAGCAAATACAATATTAGCATTCATCTCATGAGGACTCGAATATAAAAGCAAGGATGTAATGCTGAGGCTTTATAAGGCATTGGTCAGACCACATTTGGAGTATTGTGAACAATTTTGGATCCCTTATCTAAGAAAGGTGTGCTGGCATTGGAGAGAGTTCAGAGGATGTTCATGAGAGTTACTCTTGGAATGAAAGGGTTAACATATGAGGAGCATTTGATGGCTCTTGGCCTTTAGAAGAAGGAGGATCTCACTGAAACCTATCGAAAGGTCTAGATATAGTGGACGTGGAGTGTATGGTTCCTATAGAGAATGAGTCTAGGACCAGAGGGTACAGCCTCAAAATAGAGGGACATCCCTTTAGAACAGAGATGAGGAGGAATTTCTTTAGCCAGAAGGTAGTGATTCTGTGGAATTCATTGCCACCGACGGCTGTGGAGGCTAAGTTATTGCATATACTGAAAGCGGAATTGATAGAATCTTGGTTAGTCAGGGAGTCAAGAGTAATGGAGAGAAGGTAGGGGAATGGGGATGAGAGGAATAATAAGACAGCATGATGGAATGGTGATGCATACTCAATGGGACAAATAGCCTAACTCTGGTCCTTTGTTTTATGGTTTTATGGCCTCATGAACTCCTGAATGGACCTCTTGCATAATAAGATGGACTTTTGACCTCTCAATCTACATCATTATGAACTTGCACTTTATCTTTTACTTGCACTGTACTTTTCAATAGTTTCTACACTTTATTCTGCATTGTAATGGTTTTAACTTGACCTTCCTCAACGCACCATGTAATGATCTGATCTATGTGAGTACGCAAAACAAGTTTTTCACTGTATGTTGGTACATGTGACAAAAATAAAACAATAAACTCCATCTTCCACCCCTCCTCCATCCTCACTATCTGCCATCACACACTCTTTGCTCCCTCTGGTTCACCTCACCATCCCCTCCCTTTATTCCATTCTCCATCTTCCTCTCCTATCAGATTCCATCATCTTCAGCCCACGGCACAGCATCAGAAAAAGCTGTCGACAGTCGCAAACTCCATCATGGGCATTGGCCTCCCCTGCACCGAGGACGTCTTCAAAAGGTGATGCCTCAAGAAGGCAGCATTAAGGAAACCCATCAACCATGCCATGCCCTCTTCTCATTGCTACCATCAAGGAGGAGGTGCAGGAGTCTGAAGTCACACACTCACTGTTTCAGGAACAGTTTCTTCTGCCCCAGCATCAGATTTCTGAATGGACTATGAACCAATGAACAATACGAGGGATGATTAATAAGTTTGTGGGCTAAGGTAGAAGGAGTCAATTTTAGAAAACCTAGCACATTTATTTTTCGCCCTCTCCTAGTGTTGCCACCATGCCCTCGCGGATCTCCTTGGGTGATAAGCCCTTGAGACCGAGGTAGCGGATGACTGCGCGAGGGCCGATGTTGTCCATTTTCTCAGACAGTGCTTACTTGCAATTTTCCATTATCTGAAACAGAAATACCACGAAGTTATTAACTTCAAACTTTCTGCAATAATCACGCAGAGTTGTAACGAGAGCTGTATAACTCATCTCCTTCTACCTTAGGCCACGAACTTATCAATCACCCCTACTGTGGACCACCTTTTGGAGGTCCAAGACACTGACTTCTACAAAGAAGGGATCCGTATGCTCCACGACCGCTGGACTAAGTGTGTAAATGTAGGAGGATACTATCTGGAAAAATAAATGTGCTAGGTTTTCTAAAATTGACTCCTTCTTCCTTAGGCCACGAACTTATCAATCACCCCTCGTATCTCGGTGTATTTTCCTCCTCTTTTTGAACTAATTATTCAATTTTTTTATATGTACTTCTCGTAAAATTTTAGTTTTTTATTATTAGGTATTGCAATGTACTGCTGCTGGAAAACAACAAATTTCGTGATATATCAGTGACAATAAACCTGGTGATTTTTAACAGGCAGGGTGATGGGCAAAGAGAGAGAGGGGAAAAAAAATGCCTGTTCTCCATCTCCCTCTGGTGCTCCCCCCTCCCCCTTTCTTTCTCCCGAGGCCTCCCGTCCCATGATCTTTTCCCTTCTCCAGCTCTGTATCACTTTCACCAAGCTCTCAGCTTCATCCCACCCCCCCTGGTCTTCTCCTATCATTTCGCATTTCCCCCTACCCCCACTACTTTCAAATTTCTTAGTATTTCTCCTCTCAGTTAGTCCTGACGAAGGGTCTCGGCCCGAAACGTCGACAGTGCTTCTCCCTATAGATGCTGCCTGGCCTGCTGTGTTCCACCAGCATTTTGTGTGTGTTGTTTGTCATTATTAGCCCGGTCTGCTCCACCATTTCATTATTAGCCTGACCTCCTGCCTTCTCCCTATATCCCAACATATCATGATCAATCAAGAATTTATCAAACTTTGCCTTAAGTATACGTAAAGACTTGACATCCACAGCCACCTGCGGCTAAGAATAGAGGGGTGTCCTTTTAGAATGGTGATGAGGAAGAATTTCTTTAGCCACAGATTTACCTCTCTTTGGCTAAAGAAATTCTTCCTCATCTCCATTCTAAAAGGGCACCCCTCTATTCTGAGTCTGTGTCATCTGGTCCTAGACTCTCCCTCCATAGGAAACCTCCTCTCCACATCCACTCTACTGAGGGCTTTTAACATTCAATAGGTTTCAATCAAGTCACCCCTCATTCTGCTGAGTTCTAGTGAATACAAGCCCTGAGCCATCAAATGCTCTTCATATGACAAGCCGTTTAATCCTGGAGTCATTTTTGAAAACGTTCTTTGAACCCTCACCAATGTCAGCTCATCCTTTCTTAGATATGAGGCCCAAAACTGCTCACAACATGTGAGGCTTATCTGTGCTTTATAATGCCTCAACATTACATCCTTGCTTTTATAATCTGATCTTCTTGAAATGATTGCTAACATTGCATTTGCCTTTCTCACCATTAACTCTACCTGCAAATTAACCTGTAGGGAATCCTACACCATGGTTCCCAAGTCAATTTTCACCTCAGATTTATGATTTTTTCTCTCTATCTCTACGCTTTTATTTCTTCTGCTAAAGTGCATGATCATACACTTTCCAACACTGTATTCCATCCCCATTCTCCTAATCTGTCCTTCTATAGCCTACTTCCTCAAAACTACCTGCATCTTCACCTATCTTCATATTATCTGCAAACTTGGCAACGAAGCCATCAATTCTATCATCCAAGTCATTGACATATAACGTAAAAAGAAGTGGTCCCAACACAGACCACAGTGGAACACCACTAGTCACTGGCAGTCAACCTGAGAAAGTTCCCTTTATGCCCAATCTTTGCCTCCTGCCAATCAGCCACTGCTTTTTCAATGTCAGTATCTTTCCTGCAGTACTATAGGCTCTTGACTTGTTAAGCAGCCTCATGTGTGGGTCATATTTGGTGAGGGTTAAATTTCTTTAACCTCCTGAGGAAGTAGTGGTGCTGGTGAGCTATCTTGACCCTGGCATCTACATGGTTGGACCAGGAGTGTTACGAGATGCTCCCAACCATGACTGTTTCTGGGATTTAGAAGCTCTAACTCTCCGGAGTATGCTTAGCTGGCGAGGCCCCATTAAGGGTTCCTGCTAATTGGCACCTCTGGTTTTGGGCACCAAAAATTGAATATTTAATGAGCAGTTGAACTGAGGGTCGGTATTCATTTGTAAGCTTAACTAAAGATATCGTCTAGCCTTTTGTCTTTATTCATTTCTCGTTCCATCTATATACCATTACTCCAGCACTTGGGTCCAAATTATCCTCGACAAGGTCTCTCGTCACAGTACGATTGATTCAACGTGGATCCCGTGGGGTATCAGAGTCTCTCGGCTGCTGCGGCCAGCAATAGCTAGAGGATTTCCAGACAGAACCTGGAGATCCATGACCTCCAGGCCTCCGTGTACCAGCTAACAGAAGGAGGATGCCAGAATCGCTCAGGTGAGGCTGTCGGTCGCTCTGCGGAGCCAGTACATCTTCTGACACCAGAGAGATTCGACAGAGACCCGGGTTCTTGCCACAGCTTCCTCACACAATGTTCGCTGTGTTCAAACCCCAGCCGTCCCAGTTCCCCGCGGAGCACGGAAAAATCGCCTTCATGATCTCCCTCCTGAGCCGGAGAGCCCTCGCCCGGCCCATTGCGCATTGGGAATGAAGGATGGAGATTTGAGCAGATTTAGAGGAATTCTTGGCTGCCATGAGGAAGGTGTTTCATCAGCCGAGCCTCAGGCCATCTGATGGATTCAAAAGGGGGTCGGTCAGCAGCCAACGAAGCGATCAAATTTTGGACCTTGGTCCAAGAGAGTGGTTGAAACAGGGAGGCCTTGGCTGCTCTATAACACCCCAGCCTCCAGGACAAACTAAAGGATGCCTCATTATGGAAGAGCCAGCAAGGTATTAGAGGTCCTCACTGACCTGTCAATCCACCCTGACAATCGTCCAGCACAGCTTAAGAGGGATTACTTTGTACATTACGAGGCCTAAAGGGGCTAGCCCAAGCTCGGCTTTGATCCATTGTGGTCCCACCCCCCCCCCCCCCCCACCCAATCTCAAACCACTACCAGCCCATCTCCTTCTCGAGAGCTCATGCAGATCGCTTACGCGGGGCTCTCCGCCAATGTGAGATCCCGGCATCAGAATCGAGGCTGCAGCTATTACTGTGGGCAAGCAGGTCACCATCGGACAGAATGTCCAAAGCCACAGAGACCTGGAGAACTGCTCAGGCCACCTAGCATCAGCAGGATTGTGATGATAGCAGCCACTGCTCCCGATCCCACGGATTCTGGTTTCTTGCTGAAGGCAGCGCTCACCTGGGGTAAGAACCAGAGTCAGGTGAGGGCTTTTGTGGACTCTGGTAATTTTCTGGATTTAGGTCAACATACTGCTGCGAGAGTTGAGTCAATCTATGCCCGCAACTGTCTCAGATGGCTGCACGCTGGGTTCCAACAACAGACTGTGGTTTTCCAGGTGACAACAGGGGATCATGAAGAAGACGTTAGTTTCTACATCATTAACTCCTCACACATATCCCTGATCCTCAGGTGTCCCAACATAACCCATCCATGGACTGGAGGGAAGGGAGTACTATTGTTTGGTCCAGTTATTGTAAGAGGGTATGTTTGCAGTATGACCCCCAGAATCTCCTGAGACCAACGACCAGCAAGGGAACAGACTTCACTACAAGGTGACCTGAAGCCAAAATAGGGGTCTACCTGCCAGGTCCCGACAAAAGCAAACATTCCTAAACGCAGACCCTTGGAGCCTGTTCTTGGGGGGTCCAAGGACCATCTGTAACCCTCGTTGCCATCGCCTGATGATACGACGGAGTCTCGTGAACCTAGGGACGAGACTCCGAGATCGGACAAACCACCCCTGCTACCTAAGAAGCCTCAGGAGTCATCTTTGAAGGAGGGTTCAGAAGAACTTGCAGCACCCAGGCTGGTCGAAGTTCCTTCCTTGTAAAAGGATTTGGGAAAAGGTCTTTAGCAAGGAAAAGGCCTCGACTCTCCCATCACACCAACCCTATGACAGCTATAGATCTTCTGCCTGGTACTTGCCCTCCACGTGATCACTCGTTCGCCCTGTGAAGTCCAGAAAGAAGTGCAATGGAAGAATATATAAAGGAAGCTCTTGCTTTGGGATTCATTCAGCCCTCCTCATCAGCTGGCACAGGCTTATTCGTCAAAAAAAAAGAATGGGAGCCTGCGGTCATGTATTGATTATAGAGGATTAACCTGCATGACACCCAAGAATCGTTACCCTCTTCCACTCATGAATATTGCTTTTCTCCAAGGGACAAGAGTATTCACTAAGCTAGACCTATGGAGTGCATGCATATAAGGGAAGGCGATGAGTGGAAAATTGGATTCAGTACACTGAGAGGGCCACTACAAGTTATGCCTTTCTGTCTTCCGAACATTCCAGCAGTTTTTCAGGTCTTTATAAACAATGTGCTCTGGGATACTCTCCATAAGTATGCCTTCATCTATTAGATGATAACTTAATCTTCTCGAAGTCCACAGAAGAGCACGTCAGAAACACTTTAAAGAGGCTACTGGACCATGGCCTTTACGTCAAGTTGTAGAAGTCCAAATTTCACATGATGACTCTTTCATTTTTGGGTTTCATCATCTCCAATGACAATCTCAGGATGGACCCAACCAAGACCCAGGCAGTCAGAGAATGGTCACAAGCGTCCAGAGTCAAACAAGTCCAATGGTTCCTGGGCTTTGCAGTCCATTAGGAACCTCAGCTCAGAGGCAGCTTGGCTGACAACACTAACTAAGAAATCTGTCTGGACAACTGGAACGAAGGCTACCCTTGCTGAGCTTAAACAGCAGTTCACATCAGCTCCCATCTTGGTTTCTCCTAACTTGGACCTTCCCTTGATCGTGGAGGTAGGCGTATCAGACACTGGAGTGGGTGCAGTGTTGTCTCATTGCTCACTTTTGGACAGCAAACTGCACCTGTGTACATTCTTCTCCAGGCAGCTATCCCCAGCAGAGAGAAACAATAACATCAGGAATCAGGAGCTTCTTGTGCTTAAGTTACCTTTGAAAGAATGGAATCACTGGCTTAAGGAAGCCAAGAACCCTGTTATCATTTGAACAGAGAACAAGAACCTGGCTTATGTTCAGTAAGCCTAGAGGCTTAAATCCAGACTGGCCAGGTGGTCTTTGTTCTTTAACAGCTTTAATTTTGTCCTTACTTATCAACCACGGTCAAAGAACCAGAAGCCAGATGCCCCATCTCATCAGTTTGATGAACCAGATCGAGAGGAGCAGCCTACCACTATTTTGTCCCAAGCCAGGGAGTTAGCACCAATTTGTTGGGGAATTGACACACTTGTTTGCAAAGCCCAAGCACAAGGCGAGATTCCTAAGAATGGTCCTCCAGGTTGGCTGTTTGTCCCAAGTTCTGTCCAGTCCCAAGAACTCAAGTAGGGGCATTCATCGAGAACGATCGGTCACACAGATTGCCAGGACCCTCAAGTTCATCAAGAGGAGGTATTGGAAGCCTGGAATGACAAAAGAAGTTTGACCGTATGAGCAGGCATGCAAGATGTGTGCCCAGAACACAGAGCTCTGGGGTCCTCCACTCCATACCTGCTCCTGAAAGACCATGGGCGCACATCTCCATGGATTTGGTCACAGGTCTGGTGCCATCCAAGGGCAAGACTGTCATCTTGGTAGTTGCCAATTGGTTTTCGAAAGCCTGCAAGGGCATTGTCTTGGAGAAGCTACCATCTGCGGCAAAGATGGCGAAATTGCCCTGGACCAGGTCTCCAGGATCCACAGTTTGCTGGTTTACACTGTTTTGGATCATGGCCCACAACTCGCATCGCATTTCCAGAGGGCATTCTGGAAGTTGATTGGGGCAACAGTAAGTCTTTCTTCTGGGTTTCACCTGCAGTCAAACGGCCACACAGAGTAGAACAAACATGATTTGGAATATACCCTAAGATGCATGGCCTCAGAAAGATCTGATGAGTGGCGGAGGTTGGGGTCTCTGCAGCTGAAGATCTCATCCAATGCTGTAAGCAAAAATGGATTAGGGCAAGGGAGCTTTTGAAGATGAAAACCAAGGCAAACTGAAGGAGAAGACAGGGATCTGTTTTGCAGCCTGGGTAACAGGCCTGGCTGTCCACTCATGATTTATCTTTCTGGGTGGAGTTTAGAAAGTTGTCTCCCATGTTCATTGGACCCTTCAAAGTCCTGAGGAAAGTAAACCAGTGGCTCACACCTTGAAGCTCCCCAAGACCCTAAAGATCAATCCCACCTTCCACATCTCTAAACTAAAACCTCTCGGCACCAGCCCCTTGGCCTCACCACTATTAGCCCCTCCGCCACCCAAGTTTATCAATGGGGAAGAGGTCTTCACCATGAGAAGACTTTTGGACTCACGTACTGTTTGGGTGTTTGTCAATATCTCATGGACTGGGAAGGATTCGGACCTGAGGAGAGGTGCTGAGTGCCTGAAAGGGGCATCTTGGATCTGGTTCTCATCCAAAACTATCATCACTGTCTCTCCGAGCAACCAGGGCCATCAGGAGTCAGCCGTAGGAGAGAGGAGTGAGGTGGGGAGAGGGGGTCCTGTTATGAGATGCTCCCAACTGCATCAGCTGTTGGGATTTGGACGCTCTGACTCTCCAGAGTATGGATAGCTGGCGTGACCCCTTTAAGAGTTGAGGATGGTCCCATTAATTGGTAATCACGTTTTGGGTGCCAAGAATTAAGTATTTAAGGAGACATGAACTGAGGTTCGGAGCTCAGTCGTAAGCCTAACTAGAAATATTGTCCAGTGCTTTGCTTTCGCCTAGCTCTCTTTCCAGCCGTATACCATGTCTTGGTTCCAGCATCAGATACTCCAGCACTTGGTCCAAACCATCCTCCTTAAGGTCACTCATCACAAGGACATTGGTGATGTTCAGTCTGACGAAATTGAACTCTCAACCCTCTTAAGCCAAAGCCTGGAGGCTGGAGACTGCTGGCCTGTCCTGGAGTTGGAGAACTGTCCACGTGTGTGTGGGTGGGTGCGAGGACACGGCCGTGTTTTGAGGTTGTCTTGTTGCTTGTTGAGTTCTCTTGATCTGCCGAGCACTGTGGGCTTGCTATATTAGTGCCAGAATGTATAGTGACACTTGTGTGCTGCCCCAATACATCTTTGGGTTATGTTGGTTGTTAACACAAATGGCAGATTTCACTCTATGCTAACATGTACATGTGATAGATTAATCCAAATCCAGATTGGAATTGGAATCTGTGAGTATATCTGAAAGAAGTCAATTTACTAAGGGGTTAAGTGCACAGAGAAACATAATACAAACTGCGCCAAGAAAGCAGCATTTCAGAGATATCACTATATAAAGCAGATGCAAAGGTCAGTATGTCCTGACACTTATTCATATGTAAATCACATCCAGCAAGGATGAAAGATTTCTGCTCCACAGAGGACTAGACAGTGAGCTGAGCACAAACCATCACACAGTCCTTGGCTCTCTGCATTCAATTCATAAAAGAAACTTCACAACTGCACATTATAAACGGCAAAACATTTTATGAAGAATAAAGCTGGCATCCTACCTAGTCCAACACTATAGTTCACAGAGCTACATAGCATGTGGTTGTCCTGGAGTAACTGCCTACCCGAGAATGGGGAGATTATTGGCAGTACTGCAGAATTACACTCTATGGCCATATTATTAGGTACATCGGTACACCTTGTTAATGCAACTGCCATTCATGTGGCAGCAACTCAATGCATTACAGCATTTACTGTATTGCAACAAATGCAACTTCAGTGCATGTGCACTGAGTGTAATATCAGCCCCAGTGTAGTGTGAATTGTGAACTCCTGTGCAGTGTCATATTTGTCCAATATTGCCACAGTTGATGCAAGAGATAATGCATTTCAAGAGCAGTTTCCATATTGTGTGGCACGGCTTGCAATCAGTTGGCTAATCTCAAAAACGTCGTACATGTAGTCCTTGCCCTTGTGTAGTTACGCAGTTCGCTCATGGCTTTACAGCGCCGATTGGTTGGGCTTCAATTACCGCTGCTCCCGGTAGGAGCTTGCACGTTCTCCCTGTGACCGTGCGGATTTCCTCCAGGTATCCCAGTTTCCTCCCACATTCCGAAGGTGCACGGTGAGGGTTAGTGAGTTGTGGGCTTGCTTGTTTAGTGTGACTGCATGGCTTCACTTGCAGACTGCCCCCAGCACAAACCTCACTGATTTAATCTGACACAAACAATGAATTTCACTGTTCATTTCAATGTGCACATGAGAAATAAAGATAATCCAATAAAACTAATCTCAAAAAGCTAACAAAGGAGTGTGTATCCCATGTGTGAGAAAATTAATAAGAACAGTTAAAAATTTTTGATTTTTCTTAATTTACCAAAATAAACCTAGCAGGGCCACTTCAGGATCCTTATTTAAAGCCTCCCTGTGTTTCTTTTTAAATTATTTCAGCTATTTTATAGAGTGTTACACTGAACTGGAGGGCAGCACACTATCAATCAGGCTGTATTCCCTTGATGAAAAACTTACTTTCAAAAGCTTAATAGAACAGCACAAAGTTATCACTCTCAGATATACTTGTGTGAGTTCAGCTTGGGCAGCAACTGCTTCAGAGAGCTGAAGTGAAAATTTTACTTCTTCCTCAGAAAACTGATGCACGGAAGCTTCACCATCTGTCACTGTTATCCCGAGGCAAGGTCAGAGTGGGTTCATGATTTAACTTGTGTGACAAACGTGGCACGTGGTGGAATTTCAACTCCTGCATACAACCAATCATCCTCAAATACTTCATGAATTATTCACCAACTTCCCTTTCCCAAATCTCTCCTACTCAGCACAGTCACAGATGGTGAGCGCCTTATGACGCCCGTATCAACAGTAATCTAGTCTCCGACAGGTTACTGCCTTCATTGGGAACTGACAATAACTAGGGCAATATTACCTGCATTTTATTGCATAGAGAAAAAATTATCACCCCCCCAAGAGATGAGTAAAATTATATTTTGTGTCCAGGTGTCCTACCTTTCAGACTGTTGGGACAGTCATAGAGAATATGATGATTTTAATTCAGTCTTTCATTAGACCCTGCCAAATTTTATCAGCCTAAAATATTATCCTAAAATGCTACTAGAAAGAGTACAATGAGGATTTACCAGCGTGTTGCCAGGACTTGAGGCCTTCAGTTACAGGGAAAGGATGGATTTTATTCCTTGGCGAGTAGGGGATTAAGGAGTGATCTTAGAGAGGAGTGTAAAATCATGAGGGGTATATAGAGAGAGTGAACATCAGAGAAGGGGCACCAAAAACCAGAGAGTTTAGGTTGAAGTTGAGAGGGGAAAGGGTTAAAAGTGACCTGAGGGGAAAACTTCTTCATGCAGAGTGTGGTCTGTATATGAAACAAGCTGCTTGGAGGAAGCGGATGAGGCAGGTATGTTAGCTAGTTTTAAAAGACTGGATGAGTATAGGAATGGTTTAGAACAGGGGTTCCCAACCTTTTTATGCCAAGGACCAATACCACTAAGCAAGGGGCTCTTGGACCCCAGGTTGGGAACCCTTGGTTTAGAGGAAGATAGGCAACTAAGGCTAATGCATTCGGAAGCCCATGAACAGCATGGACGAGTTTGGGCTGAAGGGCCTGGTTCCGTGCAGTATAACTATTATTATTCACACTTTCCACTTTGATCAGTTTTGGTCTGGCCAGTTCTGGATTCCTGTTTTCTAAATAAACCCACTGTAAATAAAGCTAAACTAAATAAACAGCCAAATCATAAAAATGCTTAAAGATTTGCACAAAAAACTCTTTCAAAATATGTCAGCATAATATTGAAATGCTTAATTATACGCACAAAACTCTCTTTTTAAAATATCTCAGAGGGAATAATATTTGCATTAAAATAGCAACAAAAAGGCTAACACAAAAAGATGGAGCATTTATATGATAACAGTGCAGTGAAAGGGAGTGAATGGAGTTTTGGTATAAACAAGCTGTGATCTAACTGACTTGTAGGGCAGCGTCAGAGGAAGAAATAGTCACCTTGTTCCCAACAACCAACTGCAGTTCCATTTTGGAAAGAGAAACCAACATAAGGCTTGTGCTCTGAACGGGGTGTAGGGAGTGGAATGGAACAGAAGGACCTAAAAATTCAATGTTGTTGAAAATGGTGTCACAGGTAGACCAGGTGGTGAAAAAGTGGTTTAGTACATGGGCCTTCATCAATTAGGGCAATGAGTATGGTATCAGTTCAGAAAAGGCTTTGGTGAGACAACATTTGGAGTATTGTGTACATTTTGTTCACCCTATCATAGGAACAATGTGGGTAAAATGGAAAGAGTGCTGAGAAGATTTACAATAAATAGAGGGCCTGAGAGAATGGAAGAAGGTGGCGAGGGAATGATTTTATTCCCTGGAACCTATGAGAATGAGGGTTGACTTTAGGAAGTTTATAAAAGTATAAGCAATATACAATACTGTGAAAAAGTCTTAGGTACATATATATATAGCTTAGATTTAAGCTATACATACAGTATATGCTGAAGGCTTATGCACAGTACTGTAGATAAGGTGGACGGTAATAGTCTTCTCTCCAGGATAGGGGAATCTAGAACTGGAGGGCATAGAGGTTTAAGTGGACAGGAAAGAAAAATAAAAGGGACCAGAGGGGGCAAGGGGTGGTGAATATACAGAAAAACGTAGCAGAGGAAGTGGTTGAGGTACGCACAATACGATCATTTCAGAAGCACTTCAACAGTTACGTGGAGGTCAGGACTTGGAGTGATAGGGGAGGAATACAGGAAATTGGGACTAGCCGGGTAGGCATCATGATTGGTATGGATTGGTTGGGTCGAATGGCCTGTATCCATGCTGAAGAAGAAGTATGATCACTCGAGTTGAGGACGATGGTCACCTAAAAGTTTGTCTATTGATGAATTCTCAAGTGGCTATGGAGGTCAGTGTGGGATTCTTTCAATGGAGAATGCTTGTGTGTGATTTTGTTTAACATGGGAAAGCTGATGCACAAGCAGCGACCACACAGTCCTTGATAGATTAGAGTCAGGGTCCTGTGAAATGGAATGTAAGATGACTGGGGACCCTTTACTGCTGTAGCCTTCCTCTGCCTTCGCTGCCATTGTAATGGGTCATCAACTTGCTCCAGCTCCACCATTGAGGTATTGGTCGGATATTTCTTGTCTGGAATTTACCACAATGGGTGACCCTGCTAGGAGCTAAGCACCAGATAGCTAAACTCCATACGGCATTGCACTTGGAATCTCAGGATCTCAGGATCTCAGGATCTCAGAAGCCTCTCCACCATGAAAGGTGACAATCCTTAGAGAAGGATCCACCATGTGTTGCTCTGTGACTGTGACTTTCTCAACTTCACAGAAATCAGCCTTTTCTGCTTGTCGCTGTCCGGGGTGCTGAAATTTGTGAATTGTGCATATCCAAGTGGGAGGTCCTGGAGCTTTTTTAAATATTAAACAGCCATCTGTTTACAGGTAGATATAATTAACATGTCTAGAAAATAAATCATATGAGGAAGTTAACATCAATTTCAATTGCACTCCAGATCAGTAAGTCCACAGAAATAATGATGCTTCAATGGAAATGCAGTTTCATCATACTGCCCCAGGTTTTGATTTTCTACCACATTGAAGCTCTCCCTTTGCAGTAAATTTTTCACAATTTTTCCATAGCTAAGATTCAAAACTTCCACCATCCAAGGGTTTTAGAGATCATGTGCTCTTCTTGGTTTCCAAGGAACATCGAATGGTGTTGAATAACATAGATTCATTGCATAAGCATCACCACTGGAAATATGCTCAGTGGCCACTTTTTAGGCCCATCTGTACCTAGTAAAGTGGCCACTGTGTATGTTCATGGTAATCTGTGGCTGGAGCCTATTCACTTCAATATTTGACATGCTGTGCATTCAGAGATGTTCTTCTGTACACACATTGCTGTGTGTTTCTTGTCAGCTTGAACTAATCTGGCCAGTCTCCTCCCTCATTAACAAGCTGCTTACATCCACAGAACTGCCACTCACTGGATTTTTTTTTGTTTCTGCATCATTTTCTGCAAACTTTAGAGACTGTTGTGTGTGAAAATCCCGGGAGGTCTGCAGTTTCTGAGATACTCAAACCACCCTGTCTGGCACCAGCCATCATTCCATGGTCTTCTCTGTAACTTCCGCCACTTCCAATGGGATCCCACTACCAAGCACATCTTTCCCTCCCCCCCCCCCGTTCTGCTTTCCACAGGGATCGCTCCCTATACAACTCCCTTGTCCATTCGTCCCCCCCATCCCTTCCCACCGATCTCCCTCCTGGCACTTACCCTTGTAAGCAGAATAAGTGCTACACCTGCCCTTACATTTTCTCCCTCACCACCATTCAGGGCCCCAGACAGTTGTTCCAGGTGAGGCGACACTTCACCTGTGAGTCGGCTGGTGTGGTATACTGCATCTGGTGCTCCCGGTGTGGCCTTTTATATATTGGTGAGACCCAATGCAGACTGGGAGACCATTTTGCTGTACACCTATGCTCTGTCCACCAGAGGAAGCAGGATCTTCCAGTGGCCACACATTTCAATTCCATATCCCATTCCCATTCTGATATGTCCATCCATGGCCTCTTCTGCTATCAAGATGAAGCCACACTCAGGTTGGAGGAACAACACCTTATATTCCGCCTGGGTAGCCTCCAACCTGATGGCATGAACATTGACTTCTCTAACTTATGTTAATGCCCCCCTCCCCTTCTTACCCCATCCCTGATATATTTAGCTCCCCCCCTTTTTTCTCTCTCTCTGCTCATCACTCTGCCTGTCCTCCATCTCCCTCTGGTGCTCCCCTCCCCCTTTCTTTCTCCCTAGGCCTCCCATCCCATGATCCTTTCCCTTCACCAGCTCTGTATCACTTTTGCCAATCACCTTTCCAGCTCTCAACTTCACCCCACCCCCTCCGGTCTTCTCCCATCATTTCACATTTCCCCCTCCCACTCCTACTTTCAAATCTCTTAGTATCTTTCCTTTCAGTTAGTCCTGACGAAGGGTTTCGGCCTGAAACGTCGACAGCGCTTCTCCCTATAGATGCTGCCTGGTCTGCTGTGTTCCACCAGCATTTTGTGCGTGTTGCTTGAATTGCCAGCATCTGCAGATTTCCTCGTGATTCCATGGTCAAAATCATTTAGATCACATTTTATCCCCATTCTGATTTTTGCTCCCAATAGCAAATGAACCTCTTGACCAAGCTCCTCTGCATGTTTTTATACATTAAGATACTGCCACATGATTGGCAGGTTTGATATTTGCATTGATGAGCAGGTGTCCAGGAATAGCCACTGATTGCATTTTGTGCTCTCTGCAATCCCTTAGAGAGAAAGACAACACAAGAGATTCTGCAGATGTTGGAAATCCAAGTCAACACACATGAAATGCTGGAGGAATTCAGTGGGTCAGGCAATATCAATAGACAATAGACAATAGGTGCAGAAGTAGACCATTCGGCCCCTCGAGTCTGCACCACCATTCTGAGATCATGGCTGATCATTCACTATCAATACCCAGTCCCTGCCTTGTCCCCATAACCCTTGATTCCCCCATCCCTATCTATGGAGAGGGATCATTTTGGGCTGTATCCATTCTTTCTTTTCATTAAGTTAGGAGACAGCAGCAGTATAGTCCACTGAAAAGAAAAAGTGTAACTAATAACTTGCTAAATTAAATTAACGCTTAAAGAAATGACTGCCATGGGGAAATATCAACTGTTTAAATCATATTTTATTAGGAACAGTGGCTCAAAGACCATGATGAATGGTCTTGGCCTGACATATCGACCGTTTGTGGGTATGTAAGGAACAGTCGCATATGGAACTGGATGTGTGTGTGTGGAGAACATGAGGATATGCTCGTAGTGGAAGAGGTGGACACAAAGCAAGAGGAAGTTAAAATGGAGTGTTGGCGGATGTGTAGTTGGTTGTCTGCTGTCCACTGCTCCTGATTCCCAATGTCAAGAAATCTGTGTGGGAAAGGTTTTAAAGTGAAAAAGCTGTAACACTGGGGCAGTTCCACTCTCCCACAGCATTCAGAACTGAAGTTCGCAGAAGTGAGTCACAGCCAGGCAGATTTAGAAGTACGTGAGTTGCAAGCCACAGCTTCACTAGGCAGTTCTGCTCACTTTTATTGTTTCAATGATTTGCTTTATTTTTCTCTGTACACTGAGTGCTCAATAGTCCTTCTCTTAATTGTTCTTTTGAGTTTCTTTGTTTTGCGGCTACCTGTAAGGAGACAAACCAGAAGGTTGTATGAAGTATACTAACTTTAATAATAAATGTACTTTGAACTTTGAACCAAGTCTTGGCATCTGAGTCCAAGTGTGGCCCTCTTAAAAATAGATGTTGGAGTCCGAAACAAAAATCAAATCAAAATCAAAATCTGAATCAGATTTATTATCACTGACTTGTACGATAGGGATCGGTGCTGGGTCCTTTGTTGTTTGTCATCTATATCAATGATCTGGATGATAATATGGTTAACTGTATCAGCAGATTTGCAGGTGACACCAAGATAGGAAGTGTAGTGAACAGTGAGGAAGGCTATCATGGCTTGTGGAGGGATCTGCATCAGCTGGAAAAGTGGGCTGAAAGATGTCTGATGGAATTTAATGCAGACAAGTGCGAGGTTTTGCACTTTGGTAGGTAGGTCTTACACAGTGAACAGTAAGGTGATGAAGAATGTGGTAGAACAAAGAGATCCATAATTCATTGAAAATGATGTCACAGGTAGACAGGATCATAAAGAAAGCTTTTGGTACATAGGACTTAATAAATCAAAATATTGAGTACAGGAGATGAGATGTTATTCTGAAGTCATATAAGACATTGGCGAGGCCTAATTTGTAATATTGTGTGTAGGTCTGGTCATTAACCTACAGGAAAAATGTAAATAAGATTGAAAGAGTAGAGAGAAAATTTACAGGGATGTTGCCGGGACTGGAGGACTTGAGTTATAAGGAAAGATTGAATAGGAATTTATTCCTTAGAACATAGATGTTTGAGAGGAGATTTGATAGAGGTATGTAAAATTATGAGGGGTATAAATAGGGTAAATGCAAGCAGGCTTTTTCCACTGAGATTGAATGGGACTACAACTAGAAGTCATGGGTTAAGGATGAAAGGTGAAATGTTTAAGGAGAACATGAGGGGAAACGTCTTTGCTCAGAGGGTGGTGAGAGTGCGGATCAAGCTGCCAGTGCAAGTATTGCATGCAAGCTTGATTTCAATGTTTAAGAGAAGTTTGAATAGGTACCTGGATGGTAGGGATAGGGAGGGCTATCATCCCAGTGCAGGTCTATGGGACTAGGTAGCTTAAATGGTTTGGCATGGGCTAAATGGGTTGAAGATCTTGCTTTTGTGCCATACTTTTCTATGACTCTATGGCTTTATGACAACAATACAGAGCAAAGACATAAAATTACCATAAATTACAAATAAGTAAATGGTACAACAGAAAGGGAATAATGCAGTTGTGTTCGTGGGATGTTGGACTGTTCAGAAATCTGGTGGTGGAGGGGAAGAAGCTACTCCTAAATCATCGAGTGTGGGTCTTCAGGTTCCTTTAACTCCTCACTGATTGACGCAATGAGACTAGGTGGTGAGGCTCCTTAGTGATGCATGCCGCCTTCTTGAGGAACTGTGAAGATGTCCTTGGTGGTGGGGAAGGATCTGCCCACGATGGAACTGCCAGAGTCGACAACCCTCTGCAGCCCTTCATGATCCTGTGCATTGGAGCCTGAGAACAAAATATAGAAAAAGCAGTAACTGTGCAAAGAGAAGCCAGTCGACGATTAGAGTCAGTGAACCTTCCTCAGAACTCATTATCACATTATTACTTGTCAGAACTTCTGTTTACACCCAGTGTTGTCTCTGTACATTATTGCAAGAGGTGCATTCAGAGTTGTACCACAGAATAAATATCAATTGACCTGGTGGAGATTCATAAAATTATGAGGTGAATAGATGGAATAAATAGTCAAAATCATATTCCCAGCACAGGGGAATTTAAAATTCAAGATTCAAGATTGCTTAATGCCATTTCCAGTTCACAAGTGTGGGGGAGAACAAAATAATTGTTACTCCAGATCTGATGCAGCACAAATAAAAACTCAATTAGATAAAGAACAGAATAATTAAAATCACAATAAATATAAATACATAAGATATCTTATATACTTAGATTGGTTATATGTTCATAAAGTGATGTTAGGTACAGGAGGGTCGGTACATAAGGTGACTCTGACAGGAAATGATTGGGTAGTGGGAGCTGGGGGTGTGGAGGGCTGGGATAGTCGGTGGAGGTGTTGATCAGCCTTACCGCTTGGCGAGATGGGACAGGGTTATGTTGAGAAGGGAGAAATTTAAATGAGACCTGAGGGGTAAGATACACACACACACACACACCTGGAGTGAGCTGCCAGAGGGGATGGTGGACTCTACTGCTGTCACAAAACCATAAATTTCTTGAAATGTGTCTGATATAACATTGATTCTGGTTCTGGGCTCTGCCGACTCATCAATTTTTATTGAAGCACCATAGAAAGCATTCTGTCCAGAGGCACCACAGCTTGGTATGACAACTGCTCTGCACGTGACTGTAAGAAACTGCAAAGAGTTGTGGATAAGAGCTCAGCACATCACAGAAACCACCCTCCCCTCCAAGGACTCTGACTACGCTTCTTGTTGCCTCAGTAAAGCAGCCAGATTAATAGGTTCTTGGCCTCACAATCTACCTCATTATAATTTTGTACTTTATCGCTTTATCTGCACCGCGCTTTCTTTAAACTTTATATTCTGCATTGTTGTTGTGCAGGAGAGTTTTTAAAGTGGAAAAGCCATGACACTGGGTCAGTACCACTTTCTCGACCTCAGGACTCCAGGTCCAATGGTACAAACATGCATCAGAAACTGTGATCTTCCTTGTTTGCAGTAGATGACCATGACATCTTCTGTACCTTATCATGCCCTTCACTCTCCACAGAGTGTCGCATTGCCACCTTGCTGGCCGTCAATACCAATCGAGAAACCAAATGTGTATTCATATTCTTTGGTTTGTTCTGGCTACTGATTTGAAAATTTCACTCAGTGCTGGTCATTGCAAACAGGAATGCACAATCCTTCATTCTTATTCACATTTTATGCATCGACTCAAAAATTGTATTTTCATCAAGTTATTATTTTGTACAATTACTCATTGAATTAGTAACTTGTGCTTGCAGTAAAAGAAAGGACAAATCTCCTTAGGATTTTGGCATGTAATAACATTATTATCACCACACGATTTTATCCTGTGTGAAAAGATGTTCCCTTTGAGCAATAATGCTGAATGATCTCTCTATTCCTTGTCGACTATTGCCTCTTCCTGTCAGTCACAGCAGCATTACACCATAAGCTGCTGTGCAAAACAAGAATTCTTTTGGCTTGGTGACACCATTATTAACCTTCAAAATTTCAGTTCACCCGCTTGCAATCCATCTGAACTTTCAACAGAATGGCCAAGCCGAATTAATATGAAGCTGCGTAATCTGAATTACAGATTGGCAGCTGGACGTGTGCTCCACTTTGATTCACATTTCACAGAAAAGAAATTGGGTCACACTAAAACTGGATGAAATATCTCCATGAAGACCATAAGTCACAGGAGCAGAATTAGACCATTCAGCCCATCGAGTCTGCTCCACCCTTCCAACATAGCCAATTTATTTTCCCTCTCAGCCCCATTCTCCTCCCTTCTCCCTGCAATCTTTTACATTCTGACTAATCAGGAAGCTAACAACCTCCACTTTGAAATGTACCTCCACAGCCACCTGTGGCAATGAATTCCACAGATTCACCATCCTCTGGCTAAAGAAATTCCTCCTCATCTCTGTTCTGAATGGATGTCTATTGTCTATTCTGAGGCTGGGCCCTCTGGTCCTAGACTCCCCCACTGTAGGAAACACGCCTTTCAATACTTGGTAGGCTTCAGTTTCCCATTAGGACACGCCCAGAGTTTCCGTCATTGTGTTATAGAGACCGCTGAAAGCACAAGAGAGGAGGAAAGGAGAGCTCCCAAGTGCTTGTGAAGAGATTGTCCAGACTGGAGTCACTTCCCTTGGAGCAAAAGCATCGCGGAGAGAGATTTTGATCTGTGAGGGAAGTTTGGAGAAACTTGTGTTGTTCTCCATAGAGTGGTGGAAATTGAGGGGAGACTTGATAGACATTTTTAAAGTTATGACAGACATTGACAGGATGGACAATAAGTTCCAGACGTGCAGGCTGGACACAGAGCTTGAAAATTAATCGAAGTACAGATGGATGTATGATCTAATTATAACATGTCCTCCATTCCCTCTGTAACCCTTCATACCCCAACGTAATAAATATTCACAAAATCGACTCCCGCTGGCTTTTGAGGACAAGACTCTGTCACCACTTGGATGATATGCTCCTTTTTTATTTTGATGAGGTTTTGAGAACTTTGAGTTCCTAATTGTGAAATCACCAATACACTCAGTGGTCACTTTATTAGGTACCTCCTGTATATTCTGCGTGTATATTCCTGGCCCTCTGCTGCTGTAACTCACCAACTTCAAGATTCGATGTGTTGTGTGTTCAGAGATTCCTTTCTGCACAATATGCTTGTAAGATATGTTTAGTTGAGTTACTTTCACCTTCCTGTTAGCTTGAACCAGTCTGGCCATTCTCCTCTGACACCCCTCATTGACGAGGTGTTTCTGCCCACAGGACCACCTCTCACCAGATGATACTTTGTTTCTCTCAGTAACTCTAGCGACTCTTGTGCGTGGAACTCCCAGGAGACGAACAGTTTCTGAGATACTCAAACCACCCCATCTGGCACCAACAATAATTCCACGATCGAAATCACTTAAATCACATCCCTTCCCCATTTTCATATTTGGTCTGAACAGGAAGATTCAGAGAATTGAAAGCACTTACCACCAGGCTCAAGGACAGCTACTGCTGTTAGAAGACAATTGAATGGCTCCCTTATACAATAACTTAGACTTTTAGCCTCACAATCCACCTCATTATGAACTTACACTTTATTGTCTACCCGCACTGCACTTTCTCTGTAGCTGTTACACTTTACTCTGTATTCTGTTATTGCTTTACCTTGTCTTAATGAACTATCGCTGCTTAAAACCGATGGAAACAACACCGTTTGTGGTCACACGTGCCTACGGAGGACACCTCGGAGGAAATGCGGGCGTAGATCAGGATTACAAGTGCGTTTAAGGAAATGGGGTTTAAACTCCTGATACCGACTATCTTGCTGGTGAACGTGCAGTCTCTGGTGAATAAAATCGATGATCTCAGAGCCAGATGCTGAATCAGGGGGACATTAGGACCGCGTGTGTCCTTTGTTTCACAGAATCCTGGTTAATCCCTTCCATACCGGATGCAGCGATCCATATCGATGTGTTTACTATGCATCATCAGGATAGATCTGCAGAGTCTCTCAAAAGCAGAGGTGGAGGAGTATGCCTCATGATCAACTCTTTTTGGTGCACAAGTAATCAGTGCTCTCCCAATACTGCTCACCAAACCTGGAATATCTAGCAGTAAAGTGTCGCTCTTTTCACCTACCACCTACCCCAGTTCTCTGGGGTCATTTTGGTAGCAGTTTACATTCCATATCAGACCAATGTCAAGCAGGCTTTAGATGATCTGAGTAATGGGATCAGCATTACAAAAAAACAGCGCACACTAACCATCATTCTGGGAGATTTTAACCAGGCCAGTCTGAAAAAAATCACTAAGCAATTACCATCAACAGATCACTTGCAATACCAGAGGGAACAACACACTGGACCATTGTTACACCACCATCAAGAATGCCGACCGTGA
Source organism: Hypanus sabinus (assembly GCF_030144855.1). NCBI lineage: Eukaryota > Metazoa > Chordata > Chondrichthyes > Myliobatiformes > Dasyatidae > Hypanus > Hypanus sabinus. The sequence continues at coordinate 30,095,548 of NC_082718.1, forward strand.
AGTCTGATCATTGACTATAGCTCAGCACTTAATACCATCATTCCCACAATCCTGATTGAGAAGTTCCAGAACCTGGGCCTCTGTAGCTCCCTCTGCAATTTGATCTTTGACTTCCTAACCGGAAGACCACAATCTGTGCGGATTGGTGATAACATATCCTCTTCACTGACGATCAACACTGGCACACCTCAGGGATGTGTGTTTAGCCTAGTGCTCTACTCTCTCTACACCCATGATTGTGTGGCTAGGCATAGCTCAAACACCATAAATTTGTGGACAATACAACCATTGTTGGTAGAATCTCAGGTGGTGACGAGAGGGCGTACAGGAGTGAGATATGCCAGCTAGTGGAGTGGTATCGCAGCAACAACCTGGCACTCAATGTCAGTAAGACGAAAGAGCTGTTTGTGGACTACAGGGAGGATAAGATGAAGGAACACATACCAATCCTCATAGAGGCATCAGAAGTGGAAAGAGTGAGCAGCTTCAAGTTCCTGGGTGTCAAGATCTCTGAAGATCTAACCTAGTCCCAACATATCGGTGTAGTCATAAAGAAGGCAACACAGTAGCTATGCATTATTAGGAGTTTGAAGAGATTTGGCATGTCAACAAATACACTCAAAAACTTCTATACTTGTGCAGAGCATTCTGAGAGGCTGCATCACTGTCTGGTATGGGGGAGGGGAGGCAGGGGCTACTGCACAGGACCAAAAGAAGCTGCAGAAGCTCGTAAATCTGGTCAGCTCCATCTTGGGCACTAGTCTACAAAGTACTCAGGACATCTTCAGGGAGCAGTGTCTCAGAAAGGCAGCGTACATTATTGAGGACCTCCAGCAACCAGAGCATGCCCTTTTCTCACTGTTACCATCAGGTAGAAGATGCAGAAGCCTGAAGGCACACACTCAGCGATTCAGGAACAGCTCCTTCCCCTCTGCCATCCACTTCCTGAATGGACATTGAATCTTTGGACTCTAACTCACTTTTTAAAAAATATACAATATTTCTGTTTTTGTGCTTTTTTAATCTAATCAATATAAATAATTTTTACTTGTTTATTTATTTCTTTTTCTCTCTTCTAGATGATGCATTGCATTGAACTGCTGCTGCTAAGTTAACAAATTTCATGTCACATGCCGGTGATAATAAACCTGATTCTGATTCTACCTCAATGCACTGTGTTCACTTTATCTCAGTACATGTGACAATAATAAACCAATTCTGGCTCCAATATCAATTACATTTAGATATACAATGCATGTGTGTATTGTTAAGTATTCAGGCAACAATAAATATATGAGTTCGGCAAGGGTTTCTTATAACAAACAACACGTTTATTAAACACAGAAAACAAACCCCCCAAAAGTAAACAAACACTACCGTAACCGGAAACAGCTGCTGAGCGGCAGCCCAAACAGTTCGTAAAGTGATATTCCAAAACAGTTCTTTAAAGTGATATTGCCAAAAGTTCGATATGCTCACAGTCCATTTAAAAGGAGAGACTTTACAGGACGATTTAGGTTCTCTTTCACGTCGCTTGCTTCGATCCCCGACGTCGAACTTCCCACGAAGAATTTACGAAACAGGACGGCTTAAAGGCACTGACCTTTCCTTCTCCACTATCCTCAATCCTTTCTGGTAAACCCAGGGATTAACACGAAGATAGTCAACGAAATCCTTCCAAATAAGGATCAAACAAAGGTCGCCCCCGTTTCACCGTAGAAAGCGATTCTCCTCGATCTTTAACTTCCAACTTTGAATCTTCACTCTCCTCTAATTCTCAAACTAACAGAATCATAAAGAACCTGCTGGCAATGACCTTTTAAACTTTAGGCATTAAATAAAAACTTCATCCTTCAACTAAACTGCGTCATCACTTCAAACACGCAGTGGCATGAAGTCAACTTGGCAATTCCAGCCACGAACTGCCCCTCCTCACAGGGTGGGGTCTACCTTTTATAACCTGTAAAAAAAACCCGTCACATGATCTCTACTGGCAGGAAAATGACGTCATTCCACCATCACAAGACCATCACCTCAAGTCCAGTACAGCTTCAACCCCAGTCACATGACAAGGGCTCCACTGTCATGTGTCACGAGTACGTAACAGTATATATATGTTTTGTTTTACAAACAGCAGAACATTTGCCTGCTCTCTCTTTATTACTCAGATGGTGGTGTGTACATAGAACACCCTGCTGCTGGTGGTTATAGAGGCTGATATTTTAAGTGCATTTAAGAAACTCTTAGATAGGTACATGGATGATAGAAAGATGGAGAGCTATGTAGGGCAGAAGAGTTAGATGACCTTAGAATAGGCCGAAGGGACTCTATTGTGCTGTAGTATTCTATGTTCACTTTTAGTAATTGTTTTTATTTATTAGTCAAATGGGAATCAGTTGTGTTTGCATGTACCTTCTGCAAGGAATCAGACACCACTCTATCAGCACATAAGCTCTCAGTTTCATCGTGGGAGGCCACTTCAGAAGGCTGTTTTGGAAACTGATAAGCAATTGCTTCTCTTAATATCTGTGCATCAATACTCTATTAAACAATGTATCATCCACCGATACCTCATGCCCATTGGTCTGTACCATTGTAACCAGGCAGGTGAAGACAATAAATATAAATTCATGTTTACTGGCCTCATCACACTGTGGAGATGTGGGTGATTTTTCTATTCTTTGGGTTATGGACAGAATCATCTCACAGACTTGTGTAAACATGGAATGTGTTGGTTATTGGATAGAGCCCATAAATATAAACCAGTAAATTTGATACCTATGCATTCATTGCCTTTATCCACTCCTTACATCTTACCAGAGAAGAACAATTCATGTCCACTTTCATTTCTTATTCACCAGTCACTTTTCCAATCACACTTTTATTATTCCCACTCCACCATCAACTTCCATTAACAATAATAAACTTTGATATAACTCTTTCTCAAGTTCATCAGTGACTGTACAATATTCATTGTTTATCCTTTATCCACAGTACGTGGCATTCCTTCAAATTCTAATCAATGAATCAAAGATCCTTACAAAACAAGCCATCATCCTATTGTTTGTTAGACTAACAATTGTACTAATAATTCAATGCTTTAATCTCAAGTGCATTTAAGAACTCCTGGCATCAGTTCTCAAGCATGATTTTTTTGAACATAAAACACAGACCACAGCTATCTATAACACATTACAGGCCCTTCGGCCCACAATGTTGTGCTGGCCATGTAACCTACTCTAGAAACTGCCTAGAATTTTGGTGGGGAATTACCTTCAAGCTATTGTATTTTGACATTGTTTCACTATGAAAAGTAATTTCAACAAATTCTGCCTAAATTTTCTCTCTTCTGTAATGAATTGGCAAGATGGCACCAGTGACCAACACAACTAATGGTGATGCCCTGCCCACAATTCACAAAACTATTTCTACTCCTTCTTTTAAATATACTTCTGTCACTAATCTGTGTGTAATTTGCATTTTGATAATGTGCTTCTGGGCCGACTGACCAGTCTGCCGCTTTTTCTGTCTCCGAGGGAACTCGGAGTGTTTGTGAGCAAGCTTGAGAATGGAGTATGCGGCCTAACGGCAGAGCATGAACCCATGATCGGCTCTAATTCTCGACAAACTCACCAATTAAAGCATCGAGCAAGATTGAAATCAACAGGGACGAGAGTGGAAAGCCAGTGGATGCTCAGCACTGTCTGCCTGTGTTTGACTGGTCTTCCTCTGCTTCTCACTTGCCACTGCTTTGGGTCTTGGGCAAGGTTTGATTGGCATGGTTTGTGGATTGAACTCCTTTTAAGAGGACTCGGCTGTTCTGGTTATATGTTTCTGGTTTCTTTTTTTTTTGATAGCTATTTTGCGCAATTTTGATCAGGATGGACTAGCTCTGCGGCCTACAGTCAACAAATTCTACAGTACTAACTTGAACTAAACTGAACACTGCTAGGCTGATTCAAGGACTCTGTTGATATTTAATATTCTGTGTGCCATTCAATCATTTTTTTCCATTTTCACAATTTGTTCTTTTTGCGCATTAGGTCTTTGATGTTTTCTTTGAGCAAGTCCCATGATATTTCTTGGTTTCATGGCTGTCTGTGTGAAGACAAATCTCAGTGTTGTATACTGCATACATACTTTGATAATAAATGTACCTTGAATCTTTGAATCTTTATTTTGAATCCTTGAATTATTGTGGTGATATTTTGCACTCTTTTACAGTTTACCAGTCCTAACTAAATTCTTCTTTGCAGAACTCTAAATCTCCAGGATAACAACATTAATCTTCCAAACAGCTCTTCAGTTTATGTGCCTTAGAAGACAGTAGTCTTGAACACCATCTGTAATGGAAATATAGAGAGAAAAGTCTTCTGATGATTGTGTATATTGATTTCAAGTACAAAACTGAATTGAAAGAATATTGAAACTGTCAGAATTTGAAGTTGGATTTTCAGAAATAATGCTTGAATTGAACAGGTAAGTGAGGCATCAGTTAAGATGTAAGGAGCACTGAATATTGTTCAATTGCTTACAAATGTCAGGTTTTGTCCAGAATGTGTGCTTTTCACTTTGGATTAGTATGACTGTAAATCGAAGCAATCACAACCTCAGTTGTTTACTGCAACCTTTGCAACCATCGCCATCCACAAGTGTAGAGTTGGTGACCCTCCTGAGGTTCTCACTCTCCCAGCAGCCGGACTACAGATGGGGCATTCAGCCTCCATGTTGCTTATACAAAGATTACAGGAGTACACACCATCACATGTATGGAGTAGAGGGACTGGGCTCCAGACCATCTGTACGTGTATCCATGCCTTTGAAATACAGATATTTTAACAGAATCTGTGGTGAGTGCATGGAACGGACTGCTGGGATGGTGACAGAGGGCTTTCAGGGCATTTAAGGAACTCTTAAATAGACACATACATGAAAGACAAATGGAGGGATATGGAGGAGGGAAGAGCTATAGTGATGTTAGTGTCGGTTAAAGGGTCAGGCACAGCACTGTGTATTGTGCTATAAGGTTCTATGCTTTGTGTTCTATACAACATTGTAATTTACCCAGCAATGTGGATATTGTTCACGTATAAATATCCACATGCCAGCGAACTATCACATCAATCTACAGCCGGTCACCAGCAGAAAGGTGGAGAGGCAAGAGTCATCACTAATGCAGTCATACAAGAGTTCACTTACCCACAGGACATGGGCCTCGATGGCAAGCTCTGTGAATAACTTGCCAGGTTGGTCAGAGGACTGGTAACAGCCAATGATACCAGTTGCTCAGGATTCCTGTCTGAGCCAGATTGGAAATGGGTGGAAGAATAACGTTAAGCCAGGTGGGTTTTTGCAAGCATCTGGTCACCATTATAGCTACTAGTTTCCCTGGTCTATTTCATTACTTCCTATTGCCTAATTAAAGACCCCCATCTCAGACACTCTCTTTTCATTCCCTCCCATTGGGCAGAAAATGCAACAGCCTGAAAGCACATTCCACCAGGCTCAAGGACAGCTTCTACCCCACTGTACCCTAAAGGACCCATCTTCATCATTATGTGCCATGTCATATGATGTGGGTGATCATGGTCTTTCCATGATCATGATTGTTCTTTGGCAAATTTTTCTGCAGAAGTGAAGTGGTTTGCTATTGCCTTCTTCTGGGCAGTGTCTTTACAAGACGGGTGACCCCATCCATTATCAGTACTCTTCAGAGATTTTCTTTCTGGCGTCAATGATCACATAGCCAGGACGAGCATCCACCATCTATTCCTATGGCTTCATGTGACCCTGATCAGAAGTGGTGGGGGGGGGAATGCTAAACATGTGGCTGACCTGCAGAGTGAAGGAAGGCCTTATATCTCCTTTGGTAGAGACATATCTCCACTTTCCACTCTACCCAAATGGACTAGGATCTAGTAAATAGAGCCTTATAGACCAGGGTCTATTAAATAGCTTCCGAGTACAATTAGTTGGAATTTTGACCTCATTATGGTATTGCACTTTATTGCTTATCTGCACTCTACTTTCTTGTTAACTGTTGCTCTCTATTCTGCATTGTTATACCTTTTTCTACCTCAGTGCACTGTGTAATGATCTGATCTGTATGAACAGTATACAAGCTTTTCACTGTATCTCAGTATATGTGACAATAACAAAGCAATTCCACTTCCAATTCCAATTCCAGTTCATTAACTGAAATTAATTCCCCAGCCTCCGTGCTTAACTCATCTCTCTAGAGCAGGGGTTCCCAACCTTATTTATGTCATGGACCCCTACCATTAACTGAGGGGTCCATGGACCTCAGGTTGGGAACCCCTGCTCTAGAGGACAAGCTCAGACCTCCAGGCACTGGCCCGATAGTCGAGTGACCTTATCTCTCTTCCTTGTGCACTAAGTCTTCGTTCAAGTTTGAACGGACTGCTTAGCTCTAGACCTCAGTTCAACCCTGGTCCAAACTGAGTTCCAGAGACCACGCAGAACTGCTCATTTTTGCAATGTAGTAATCTTTGACTACGTACTTACATCTGTATAAACTTGCAGGCTTCCCCCAACACATCATCAGTATCAGAGCGTATTGGTTCTTAGCGCAAATGGTAAACTTCACTGTGCTTTGATATACATGTGATTAATGAATAAATCAAAATAAAACTTTAAATCTTTATTTCACATTCAACATGAACTTAAGTAAAATTGGGCTTTTTTTCTCCCTGAGTTGTGATCTGCGGGAAATTTGAGGAGATCACCAGGATGTTGCCTGGATTAGAGGCAGTAAGGACAATAAGGAGATGTTGTTAACACAATAACTTGTGTTGTTTCTTCCAGAGCATCAGAAGATGAGGGGAGATCTTTATAACTTTACGAGAAGCATTGATAGACAGCTGGTTTAGATCATAGAACAAAGAACAGACATCATTACTGCACAGGAACAGGCCCTTCAGCCCACAATGTTGTACTGAGCCGCTAAATAGTAAATCAAGCAAACCCCAAAACTAATCCCTCCTACCTACACAATGTCTATATTCCTCCATCTTCCTCATATTAATGAGCCTATCTAAAGGTCTCATAAAAGCCTCTTATATATTTGTCTCTACCACTATACTGAGCAGTGCATTCCAGGCATCCACCACTCTCTTTTTCCAGTATCAAAATATCAAATACTAGAGGGCCAAGCGTAAACAGGAGAAAATCTGCAGACGCTGGAAATCCAAGCAACACACACAAAATGCTAGAGGAACTCACCAGGCCAGGCAGCATCTACGGAATAGAGTACTGTCAACGTTTCAGGCCAAGACCCAGGACTCAGAGGGCATGCATTTAAGGCGAGGAGGGTAAAGGAGATGTATGGGGCAAGTTTCTCTAGGTAGAGTGATGGGTGCCTGGAATGTACGTCCTGGAGTGGTGGCAGAGGCAGACACTTAAATAGGTAGGCAGATGAAGGTTCAGAGAATGGAGAGGTATGAACTGCCCACAATCAAGGATCTCTTCAAAAGGTGATGCCTCAAAAAGGCTGCAGCTGTCATTGAGAACCCTCATCATCTGGGGCACTCAAGGTTCAACACTCATTTTATTGTCAAGGTATGCATGTACTGGTATTTGAAGGGCATTCCCTTTTCTCATTACTACCATTGGAGATGAGGCACAGGAGAGTGAAGACCCACACTCAATGTTTTAGGAACAGCTTCCATTCTCTGCTATCAGATTTTTGAATGGTCCACAAATGCTACCTCAGTATTTCTCTTTTGCATCATTTATTTATTTATTTTCTGTAATTTATAATAATTTTTTATGCCTTGCACATTACCGCTGCCATAGAGCAACAAACGCGAGATTCAATGTTGGAAAATGATTGGTCATACACTTTGGTAGTAGAAATAAATGTGCAGACTGTTTTCTTAACAGGGAGAAAATCTGAAAATCTGAGATGCAAAGGGACTTGGGAGTCCTTGTGTAGAACAACGTAACGGTTAATTTGCAGGTAGAGTCGGTGGTGAGGAAGTCAAAGGCAATGCTAGCATTCATTTCAAGATGTCTGGAGCTCAAGAGCAGTGATGTGATGTTGAGGCTTAATAAGGCACTGGTGAGGCCTCACCTTGAGGATTGTGAACAGTTTTGGGCCCCTCATCTTAGAAAAGATATGCTGACATTGGAGAGGGTCACAAGGATGATTCCAAGAATGAAAGGGTTATCATACGAGGAATGTTTGATAGCTTTGGGTCTGTACTTGCTGAAATTTTGAAGGACGAGAGAGGATCTGATTGCAACCTTTCAAATGTTGAGAGGCCGAGACAAAGCAGAAATGAAAATGATGTTTCCCATGGTGGGGGAGTCTAGGACGAGAGGTCAAAGCCTCAGGATAGAGGAGTGTCCATTTAAAACAGAGATGCGGAGAAATTTCTTTAGCCAGAGGGCAGGGAATTTGTGGAATTCATTACCACAGGCTGCTGTGGAGGCCAGGTTGTTGAGTGCATTTAAGGTAGAGTTTGATCAGTCCTTGATTGGACACAGCATCAAAGGTTACGGGCAGAAGGCCGGGGCCTGGGTCTGAGGTGGGGGGGATAAAAGGTTCAGCCATGATTGAATGGCAGAGCAGACTCGATGGGCCTAATTCTGCTCCTTTGTCTTATGGTCTTATGTGATGAGAAAATCTGCAGATGACACACACAAAACGATGGAGAAATCTGCAGGCCAGGCCGCATCTGTGGAAAAGAGTGCAGTCGACGTTTCAGGGTCGCTTCATCAAGACTGGAGAAAAAGACACTAACATATATCAGTGATAATAAACCTGATATTGATAAATTTCCCATGCCAGCACACTTTCCGTGTTGGACATTCGACTGTGAATACAGAAATATAATGGACAGTGTGGGCAGGACAAATTCTCCCATACCTGCACTGTGCTAGTGTTGGAATATAATGGAGACAGAGAGAGGGAATGTCCATAGGTTAAATTTCCCCCACACTAACACTGTGTCAGTGTTGTGGATGATGGTGGACAGTGAGGGAGAGAAAGGACTGTTAGCAACATAACACTACCTTGCCTTTCCTCTTTTGAACTGAATTTATTTATTTTTGTAACTCAGTGTAATTTTTATGTGTTGCTCTATAACGCTGCAGCAAAACAATACATTTCACAACTTTAATCAGTGATATTGAATTTGATTCTGATTGTGTCTTTTCTAATATAATTTTGTGCAATTTATGTATAATTTTGCAAGAGTTCAATTTCTTATAACATCTCCAGATGCAGAGAAATTGATGCACAATTTTGTTTTTGGCCGATTAGACTACTGAAATGCAATCGTTTCAGGGCTGCCTAAGGAAGATATAAATCGGCTGCAGCTTGTTCAAAATTCAGCAGCAAGAACCTTAACAAAAAAAGAAAATCTGAGCACATCTCACCGGCTTTGGCATCGTTACACTGGCTGCCTGCACACTTTAGGATCAATTTAAAAATATTCTTGATTGTATATAAAACTCTGAATAATCTAGCTCCTCCATATATTTTTGAATGCCTATCCTCTTACATCCCTAATTTGTAATTTTAGATCTGTGAATACTAGTTGGCTTAGCGTTCCCAGAGCCAAGTATGTAAGAACCGGTAATGTGGCCTTTTGATCTCACTCACCAAAAATCTGAGTCTAATGACTGAGAGATGCCAGGCTAGTACAGTGCAACATTTCAAAACACTTCTAAAAAACTACCTTTTTAAATTTGCCTACTGTGGGATTACTTAATGCCTGTTGATTTTGATTACGTTTATATAATTTGATACATTTGATTACATTTTATTCTATATAATGTTTGCCTTTACTTATTTTTTAATCTTTCTTGTATTTTTATGACTACATTAATTTATCTTTACCACTTTGAACCTGCATCTCAATGTATGAAAGGTGCTATGTAAATAGTTATAATTATTACTTATTTATGCTTTTTCTTGTGAACATTGCTTACCTGTTGCTCTGTGCCTGTGATTAAATGCAAATTAAGTTTTCATTGCATCTGTGCATATGTGCACTTGTGCAGATGATAATAAATCTGACTTTGACTCTGACTTTGAACCTAACCTCAGAAACTTTCATAAAAAATTGATTTCCAGTGCAGTGTTCCCCGTCCCACTAGATTTATTAGCTCCACTCACTGTGAAGTGGAACAATTTATAATCTTAAACTACTTGTGACTAAGCACTTCATTGCAGTTGGCATCTGCTGCTGGATTCAGGCTTTAGAGTTATTGGCTTAAATCCTTTGTTCATACAAGATGTGCAAAAGAATACCGAACCACAGTGTAACACACACAAAATGCTGAAGAAACTCAGTAGGTCAGGCAGCATCTATGGAGATGAATAAAGGCCAAGTCCCTTCTTCAGGACTGGAAAGGAATGGGGAAGATGCCAGATTTAAAAAGATGGGGCAAGGGGAAGGAAGATAGCTAGAAGGTGATAGTTGAAGCCTGGTGGGTGGGAAAGGCAAAGGGCTGGAGAAGAAGAAATCTGATAGGAGAAGGGAGTGACCTTGGGAGAAAGGGATGGAGGAAGGGCGCCAGGGGGAGGCGGTAGAGGTGAGGAGAAGATGTAAGAGGCTAGAGTGGGGAATAGAAGAAGAGAAGAAGGGGATTTTTTTTTTACCGAAAGGATAAATCGATATTCATGCAATATTCCATAAACCGATATTCATGATTATTAACTTTAGGAGGAAGAAACCATGAGCCAGCCCTCTTTGGAGAATCAGAGGTGGAGAGGGTCAGCAATTTTAAATTCCTAGGTGTTACCATTTCAGTAGATCTGTCCTGGGCCTAGCACGTCAGTGCAATTATGAATAAAGTATGGCAGGGCCTCTGCATCACTAGAAGTTTGCAAAGATTCAGCATGATATCTAAAACTTTGACAAACTTCTATGGATGCATGGTTGACTAGTTGTATAACAGCCTAGTATGGAAACAGCAATGCCATTGAATAGAAAACCCTGCAGAGGATATAGCCCAGTCCATCACTCCACTCCTCAAGAAGGGAGAGAGGCAGAAGAAAGGAAATTATAGGCCAGTTAGTCTGACCTCTGTGGTTGGGAAGATGTTGGAGTTGATTATTAAGTTTTCAGGGTACCTAGAGGCACATGATAAAATAAGTCGTAGTCAGTATGGTTTCCTCAAGGGAAAATGTTACCTGACAAATCTGTTGAAATTCTTTGAGGAAGTAACAAGCAGGATAGACTGGGTTGATGTTGTGTACTTGGATTGTCAGAAGGTCTTTGACAAGGTGCTACACAAGAGGGTCTGCAGAATCTCTTGGGTTTATGATTTGCGGCCTGTAAGGAGAATGAACATTCTCCGCAGGGTCGGGTGGGTTTCCTCCAGGTGCTCTGTTTCCTCCACATTAGTGAGTGATGGGTATGCTAAGTTGGTGCTGGAAGCATGACAACACTATTGGGCTTCCCCAGCACATCGCAAACGACAACACAAATGATGGATTTCACTATATTTTTCAATGTTTCAACTTATAGGTGACAATACAGCTCACCCCTATATTTACCTTTGAACTACCAGTTTTGTGTTCAGTTCTCTGAACAGGGACACAAGCCACCAGTCCACAACTTCTCAATCAAAATTAAGTTGTTTTTTATATCCCCTTTCCTTTCAAGGGAAAATTTGAAAATTGCTTTACACCAGATATATTCAGAACTTAAAACGTCAGTGACCAGTGAAAAGCAGGGAGCACAATATTTGCAGTGCTGTAAGTTGTCAAAGCAATCTTCAGCTGTTGGTTGAAAGGAGGATATTATGGTCTGTAATCATCCGGAAGGAGATTTCATCTTCAGAATACCAGGTGACTAGCTTCATTGCTGCGAATTTTGAAAAGCAGATGATAGCTTCCCATCTAGCACTAAAGACAGAGGGTTTATGTTCTTGCATTTCTGAGCGTAAGCTGTAAGAGCATCAGCTCTCATTGGACAGGACATCCAGGAGCCTTGGGTTCCATGCCACCAGCTTCAGGAACAGTTATTACCCTACATGCATCAGGCATGGATAACTTCACTCACCCCAACACTGAACACAACCTATGGACTTATTTTTGAGGGCTCTGCAATTCATGTTCTCAGTATTATATATTTACGTTTTTTTTTTCATTTTAGTTTGCCTGATTTGTGCTCTTTTGCACATTGGTTGTTTTTCAGTCTTTAGATTGAGAGACTTATTGGATGGCTCAGATCTGTTTGGCCCAGTGAGATCACACCCAGGTGACTAATTAACCTATTGGGCCTTTCCCGCACAATGAGCCTACACCCACCCAAACACAGCTATTAACTAATCTACTGTCCTAACCCATTAACTAACCTCCTGTCCTAACCCATACGCCTTTGGACTGTGGGAGGAAACTGGAGCGCCCAGAGAGAACACACACAGTCAAGGAGAGAACGTACAGACTCCTGACAGGCAGCGACAGAAATTGAACCTGGGGTTGCTGGTGCTGTAATACTGTTACGATGTTATGCTACCATGCCACCCCAATGTGAATAAGTTATGTATAGTGGTGCATAAATTCTATTCTAATTCTTTATTTCCCTGTAAATGCCTGCAAGAAAGTGCATCTCAAGGAAGGAGATGGTGACACAAATGTACTTTGATAATAAACACACTTGGACGTGTCATCTCAGTTCTGAGGTGTAGTTACCCCATAACGTGCCGGTGATCCTGGTTCTCTAACCCTGCATTTCATCAGCCCGATCTGGCAGCACGGGGATGTGGAGGCATTGCACAGGATGCTGCCGTCCACACCTGTTGGGAACAACGCGCTCTCCGGTCAAAGTGATTCCGGCAGGAAGTTGCAGGGAGCTCAGCTGGTTGAACGCAGTTATTAGAAATTTACTGGGCTAATGAGCAGCATGAGATGCTCAGTATTCAGTATGAGTGTAATTTCTGCTGGCAGTGCTGTCGTTGGCGACTGGGGTCAGCTTCTGGTCCTCCGAGAATTGACAGGGCTACTGCTCCAGCTGCTGTGTGTGTGAAGAATTAGACCCTAGAACCATACAGCACAGTACAGGCCCTTCACCCCACAAGGTTGTACTAACCCTTTAGATATGAAACATCGAACAGTACAGGCCTTTTGGCCCACAATGTTGTGCTAACCCTTCAGAAGCTGAATGTAGAACCATACAGCACAGTACAGACGCTTCAACCCATGATGTTGTGTTGCTCTGGATTTCCAGCATCTGCAGAATCTCTCGAGTTTATAACTTCACAGTTCCTTGCGTAAACTTCCTGGACTGAAAGCAACACACACGAAATGCAAGAGGAACTCAGCATCTATGGAAATGAGTAAATAGTCGACGTTTCAGGTTGAGACCCACTCACCCGGATTGGAAAGGAAGGGGGGAAGAGGCCGGAGTGAGAAGGCATGGGAAGGGGAAGGAGGACAAGCTGGAAGGTGATACGTGAAGCCAGGTGAGTGGGGGAGGGAGGTGAAATAAGAAGCTGAGAGGTGGAAAAAGTAAAAGGCTAAGGTAAAAGTACAGGTAAACATGAAAACACATAATCAATGATTCAGGAACAGCTTCTTCCCCTCAGCCATTAATATCTGAATGGACATTGAAGCCATGAACACTACCTCACTTCTTTTTATTTCTTTTTTAAACTACTTATTAATTTTACTATTTTATATAGATATATAGATACACATGCATATATACACTTACTGTAATTCTGGTTTTTCTATTATTTTGTATTGCATTGTACTGCTGCCACAAAGTCAACAGATTTCACAACATACACCAGTGATAATAAACTTGATAGTGATTCTGGGCAGGAGAAGAAGGAATTGGATATGTGAGGAGAACAAACTGTAGGAGAAAGGGAGGGAGGAGGGTGACAGGCAAGTGGAGAGATGGGGTAAGAGGCTAGAGTCGGGAAATTGAAGAAGGGGGAATAAGATTACTGGAAGTTGGAGAAATCAGTGTTGGTGGAGGATTAATCCTGGACTGATGCTTTGACACGGACAATCTCCACAGAACCAGATGTGATGGAGTTGCAGTTTTTCCATTATGTTTGCACCAATGGGGATTAGGCTTCATACAGCTCACTATTAGCAGAAACTGTCAAACTGTATAAGCTCATTGAAATACTAAAGTGTGTGTGCAGTTCCATGGACAGCACCAATGCCTTTATCACGCTACACCGCAATAACATTTCCACTGGACATTTCAAGTTTAAAATCTGCTTCACATGCCAATGAGAGAAAGCATGGTAATCAAAAATAAATTATCACATCCTGAGAAGAGATAAGAGCACCCAGCTGATAAAATAGTTAATTAACTTATAGAGTGAGTCCACAATAAAACTTCAGTACAGCCAGTCCAGAGCTTCACAATTATCAGCAGCATTCAAAATCCTGGGTTTAACCCTTTCTTTTGACTAGAAGCAGCCACACTCTGGGATTTAATGCCTTCAGGCTGGCAATGCTCATAAGCTAATACTGGTACAACAGGAATGGGCTTAGCATGATATAGAACATAGAACACAGAACAAACATACACTCAGTGGCCACTTTATTAGGTATGCCTGTACACCTGCTCATTAATGCAAATATCTAATATCAAATATCTATCATGTGACAGCAACTCAAAGTATAAAAGCATGCAGACACAGTCAAGAGGTTCAGTTGGTGCCCAGATCAAACAACAGAATGGGGAAGAAATGTGATCTAAGTGACTTTGACTATGAAATGATGTTGGTGCCAGATAGGGTGGTTTGAGTTCCCTGAGATTTTCACGCACAACCGTCTCCAAAGTTTACACAGAATGGCAGCAGATCTATGGGTGGAAATGCTTCGTTAATGAAAGAGATCAGGGGAGAACGGCCAGACTGGTTCAAGCTGACAGGAAGAGGACAGCAACTCAAATGACCACGTGTTACAACAATGGTGTTCAGAAGGCCATCTCCAAACGCACAAAACATCAAAGCCTGAAGTGGATGGCTACAGCAACAGAAGACCATGAACATATATATTCAGCGGCCGCGTTTTAGGTCCAGGAGGTAACTAATAAAGTAACCAGTGAACGTAGAACAGTTCAGCACAGGACAGACCCTTCAGCCCACGATGTTGGGTCAATTTTTTTAACCTACTCATAGGGGCAGACACATTAGGATCATTTAAGAGATTCTTAGGCGCACGGACAATAGAAAAATGGGGAGCAATGTCAGAGGGAATCTAACCCTTCCCTCCTACAGAGCCTTCCATTTTTCTATCAGGAATCAGCACCAGATTCAACACCAGTTATTACCCCACAACCATCAGGCTCTCAATCAAAAGGGGATAACAACACTCATTTACCCATCCATTGAGATGTTCCCACAGCCAATTATCTCACTTTAAGGACTCTTTTATCTCACTATCTCATGTCCTCTTTTTTTTATTGCTACTTATTTATATTTGCATTTGCACAGGTTTGTGGTCTTCTGCACTCTGGTTGATCTTTCATTGATCCTGTTAGAGTTACTATTCTATAGATTTGCTAAGCATGCCCACAGGAAAATGAATCTCAGGGCTGTATATGGTGACATATACTGTATGTATGTACTTTGATAATAAAATTTACTTTGAGCTTTATCTAAGAGTTACTTAAATGTCACTAATGTATCTGACTCTACCACCACACATGGCAGGGTGTTCCTTTCACCCAGTACTCTCAGTGTAAACACTTACAAACTTATAGATTTTTACTAACTTTTTACAAGCATTATTTGGCTAATTTTCTGTCTATAAAACTCACACAGAAATTGGCTGGGAAGTTGAGATATTTCAAGGGGCTCGAAAGGTTAATTGGAAGTCACAATCTGAGGAAATCAGATGGTAATTTATTAAAACGAACATTTGTGTTGGAAAGCAAAATTCTTGGCAGTATTGGTAATTCAATTTGCTGTTACATCTTAAAACATTCAGCATTCCTGGTGACGGCACTCAGAGCTGTCTCTCAGAGAGCAACTCGAAGACAAAGCCTTTTCAAATCACCGTCTTACCCGAGATGACTGGCTGCATGATGAGTGTCCCTCCAAAATTGCTGCAGAAGTGTGCTCCTCAACCCAAAAGTCATTAATCACACACAATGACCATTCAGACAAATAATTTGGACACATTGAAAGGAATTCAGGGCTGTACTTCAGCACGTTCCAGCGGTTTACTTAACCCTTGTCTTCTGTGCGATGGAGCCTGAAATAAGTTGTGTGTGCTGGTGCCTGAGTTAGTCACAATCTGAACAGTCACACTGAGACACCTGCTAGCTAACTCGTTGTGAATATGAACGACGTGCAATTTAATATGACGTCGTATTTGCTCGGTGTAATAATCAATCAGACAGGAAATGAATGGTTGTTTTGTCAGAGAGAGTCTCAATGATGAGGGTGTGCACAGGTGGGGAGGCAGAAGTGCGGGGAACCGCACCCACCACTTAGACCATAAGACATAGGAGCAGATTAGGCCATTCAGCCCATCGAGTCTGCTCCACTACTTCATCATGGCTGATCTATTTCCCTCCCAACCCCATTCTTCTGCTTTCTCCCTGTAACCTTTCTGAGAGTCTATCATCCTCCACCTTAAATACACCCAATGAGCTGCCCAATAGATCACTAGTACTAGCCTACCCCCTGTCAAGGACATGTATATAAAAAGGTGCTGGAAAAGGACCAGTAACATCATTAAGGATCCCACCCACCCTGCTCATGGACTGTTTGCCTCACTCCCATCAGAGTGGTGACTACGTGGCCACCAGTCTCGAGAAGTTACTTTCCCTGAGCAGTAAGTTTGAATCCAACCACTAACCCACCCCTCCACACTCCCAAACCGCACGGCTTTATCATTTCCTGTCAGTCACCTTATGTACAAACACTCCTGTGCCTATGTCCACTTTATGGACATACAGTCAATCTATGTATATAAGCTATCTTATGTGTTTATATTTACTGTGTTTTTTAATATTGTGTTCTTTAGCTTTTTTTTGTGCTGCAATGCATGCAGAGTAACAATTATTTTGTTCTCCTTACATGTGTGCACAGGAAATGACATTAAACAATCTTGAATCTTATTGCCAGAACACAGAACTACTGGAAATTTTAAATAAATCATTGTAGTCTTGATCATTTGGAGATACAGCACAGAAAAGGCCCTCTCTCACACTCTCCCAAAGTTCAAAGTAGATTTATTATCAAGGTGCGTATACATTATACCGCCTTGAGATTTGTCTCTTTACAGGCAGCCACAAAACAAGATGGTGGTGTAGTGGCATCAGTGCTGGACTTCGGGGCGAGGGGTCCCGAGTTCGAATCCGGCCGGCTCCCTTGCACGCTCTCCATCCATGCCTGGGTTGAGTGTCGAGCTAGCAACTCGACCTTGTTAAAAAATAACCTGGAGAGGGATGGGCTCCGCCAAGTTTCAGATGCTCGAGATGCAAATCTGTTTCTGCAAATGCAAAAACAAGCTCACAGACTCGGTCTCAGTACAGCAAAGACCGGAGCACATGCATGGAACATGGAGCGATGAGCAGAGCTCTCTCTCGCTCTCTCTCCTTTCACACTATCTCTGCTATATCAGAGTTCTTCTGGTTAACAGATTAGCCGTAAATGGGTGCATTTCTACTGTGTAAGGTGCAATGAGAGACGTGCAGCAGCAACCAGTACTGACACCAAAATGGTTTACGATTACTGTAGTGACTTGGTTCAAGTACCATTGCTAAATTTCCCGAGGAGGAGCCAGATAGGTCTGTTATATACAGAAGGGTTACGTACAGTGGGGTATATACAGGATGTGGGTGGGCTACAATTAAGCAGGTGCAGTACTGAATGGAGAGGCTATTTAAGCAGGAAAAATAAAAACCTATTATCTGAATGTTGAGCGGGGAAGAAAAATCTGGATGTGCAAGTATGAGTAGGCTGGTATATGTTTAAAGTTCAAACAAAGTAAATTTATTATCAAAGTGCCTTTATGTCACCTTCGGGTAGATGGAGCTTGTCAGCCTGGGAAGGCGGTCCATCTAAGAGGGGGAAAACTTTGATTTCAAACCTCTGCTGCCTTGCGGCCACACCCAATCATGAGAAAGGCTTCGGGAGTAAACCCGGAGGACAAATCCCCAGCTGGAGTCCCTAAGGCAAGGCAGTCCGACGTTGCCTTCAACCTCGCTCTGGCAACTCCTGCGACATCACTGGTGTCAAGCTGTATTGGCCCTTGCCCTTCCCTTGGACAACATCGGTGGTGTGGAGAGGGGAGACTCGCTGCATGGGCAACTGCTGGTCTTCCATACAACCTTGCGCAGGCCTGCGCCCTGGAAACCATTCCAGGCGCAGATCTATGGTCTCGCGAGACTAACAGATGTCACCGTATACAACCCTGAGATTCATTTTCTTGCAGGCATACTTAATAAATCAAATAGCCATAATAGAATCAATGAAAGACCACTCCAAAAGGGTGGACGGCCAATGTGCAAAAGACAGCAAACTGTGCAAATAAACAAAGAAAGGGAAAAAATGATAAAAAGTTCAAAGTACATTTATTACCAAAGTATGTACGCATTATACAACCTTGACTTTCGCCTCCCAACAGGCAGCCACAGAACAAAGAAAACCAAAAGAACCCATTAAAAAAAGACCATCAGACACCCAATGTGCAGAGAAATAAAATCATGCAAACAACGCATGCAAGTAAATAGCATTCTGAACTGAAGCCCACAAGGACAGTCCTGTCCACAGACCCTTAGTTCAGCGCAGAACCGAGCAGTGAGCTGAACCAGCCCGTCCCGTGCCTTCAGTCCTGATACCCTGACCTTTTCAATCCGGCCTGGTGCCAGAATCGTCATCCAAACATCAGGTCAGTCACCTCGATACGCTCTGGGGGGCTGCACCCCCCGCCTCCATTCAGCCTGTACCTGACCTTTCCGATTCAGCCTGTGCCTGAATCTGCTGAACCTTAAGTCTTTGTTGGCAACGGGCCTGCTGCCTCACCTCACTTCGGCCAAAACGAATTGCCTCAGATTCCAAAGGGAAGTTCCAGACTATTCTTTGCGATGACCATTTGCCAGAAAAAGAGTGATTAACAAAATAGTTGTTTTTCTTGTTTCATTAGCTGCTGAGATTCACTAGCGCCATCTTAAACCAGAAGGCTAACGATAATAACATATAATTAAGCAATAAGTATCAAGAATATGAGATGAAGAGTCCTTCAAATTGAGTGCATAGGTTGAGGGAACAGTTTAATAATGGGGCAGGTGGAGCTGAGTGAAGTTATCCTCTTTGGTTCAAGAGCCTGACGGCTGAGGGGTAATAACTGCTCCTGAACCTGGTTGTGTGAGTCCTAAAGCACCTGTACCTCCTTCCTGATGGCAGTAGTAAGAAGAGAGCATGACCTGGGTGGAGGGAGTTAAAGCGAGAGGTTAAAGATCTCAGAAAACATTCCAGCCAGTTGATCAGCACAAGTGTTTAGTACTCAGACAGGCGCCCCGTCTGAGCCGGGTTAATTCCCCGGGTTCACCCTCCTCAAGAATGTTCTCACATCGATCCAGGAGACTGATATCACAGGATCGCCGAGGCCTGAGGGACTTCATGAAGGTGCCTCCATATTTTGGCAGTCTAAGTGCATATAGAAGGCACTAAGCTCATCTGGGAGCGAAACCTTTTTACCACCTACATCAAGGTTACCCTGACCGGAAATGATAAAGTAGTGGTGGTGGGGTGGTGGTAGGATGGGATGGAGGTGTTAATCAGCCTTACTACTTGGAGAAAGTAACTGGGAAAATAAAAATGAGGAATGTAATAACCCCCAGGCAGTTAGTGGGTAAAGAAGGTTTGGTTTCCAAATATACAGTATAATCTGTCAGGCAAATTCTAGTTGTGTTTCATTAAAGTCTTCTCACTGCGGAGTGGATCCTGTTTAATGCAGTCTCTTGCTGAGGTTTATCCATCTGATGTTAACTGAATACTTTAATGGGTAAGTGACTGGACTGCTAATCACACAGAGAAGTCACTCTCTTCACTAGTTTTGAGATAAATAGATGTGACTGATCTTTATGATGGAGACACCAATGACAACCTGAGTTATTAGCTTGTCTGCAGAGCAAATCCATTGTACTAATGTCTAATGCCAGACTCCCACCCAGCCACAGAGTGTGAGACAGGTCAGGACCAATAATTCCAATGTGCCATGGAAGTAGAGCAGTTTGGAGGCCGTCCATGGAGAATTCGTAGAAACGAGGATAAAACAAACTGTTGGAGAAACTCAGCAGGTCAGACAGCATCTGTGGAGGGAAAGGGACAGCTGAAGATTTGGGTCAAGTTTCAAGTTGAAGTTTATTTGTTATTCAACCATACACATGAACACAACCAAACAAAACAGCATTCCTCTGGGGCCATGGTGCAAAATAGAGAATATACAGTCGCACACAGCACACAGCACGTATAATTATGATAGCAGAAAAACGTAGAGTTACAAAGAATAATTGTTTGTATGTGCCATGTCGTATGACTTTGCATGATTATGATTGTTCTTGGCAAATTTTTCTACAGAAGTGGCTTGCCATTACCTTCTTCTGGGCTGTGTCCTTACCAGACAGGTGCCTCCAAAAATTATCAATACTCTTCAGAGATTGTCTGCCTGGCGTCAGCGGTCACATAACCAGGACTTGTGATATGCACCAGCTGCCCATCCGACTATCCACCACCCGCTCCCATGGCTTCACATCGCCCTGATTCGGGGGGGGGGGGGGGAGGATTAAGCAGGTGTTACACCTTACCCAAGGGTGACCTGCAGGCTAGCAGAGGGAAGGAGCACCTTACACCTCCCTTGGTAGAGAGGTATCTCCACCCTGCTACCTAAACAAAAAATAATGTAAGAAAAAAATATTAGATCCCGGGTTCCTGAGTGTCATCTGTAGATTCTTACTTCTCTTCTAATATTTCTATATTTGCATATCTGTGCACTTGTGATGCTACTGTAATCTCCTTTGGGAACAGTAAAATATCTACCTATCTCAATCTATCTGACTAAGCTGCATCATCATCTCCCTATCATGAATCCCATAATCTCTTTCCACTTGATGAGTTAGGGATGAAGCACAGGAGCCTGAAGACCCACACTCAACGTTTCAGGAACAGCTTCTTCCCCTCTGTTATCAGATTTCTGAACAGTCCATATAACTCATTATCTTGTTCTCTTTTTGCACTACTTATTTATTTTTATACTATATTCTTATTATATAGTCATTTTTAAATCTTACACTGTACTGTTGCCACAAAACAACAAATGTCATGACATACATCAGTGAAGATAATCCTGATTCAGATTCTGATTTTGATTCATATATTTTTGTTCACTTCAATTGTTTGTGTTTTTTTTCTTTCTCTTATGCATCAGGTGTTGGTCTTCTGTTTTTTCTTTAATTGGGTTCTTTCAGGTTTCTTGTTTTGTGGCTAACGGTGAGCAAACTGTTCTCAAGGTTGTATTATCTTTGATAATAAACGTTCTTTGAACCTTGAATCTTATTGAAAATTATTAAATCAACTAGACAGCATGTAAGTGCCATCACAAAGAAAAACAGCAGCTCTACTTCCTTAGATGTTTCCGTAGATTCAGCACGTCAACAAAATCTTTGACAGACTTGTATAGATGCACAGAGGAGGATATCAAAACTGGGTGCATCACAACACCAGTGCCCAGGAATGAAAGACACCACAGAAAGTGATGGATTACAGCCCGTTCCATCATAGAATCAGGCCTTTCACGCCCATCAAATCATCTCAATCATAAAGTTAAAGTCTCATAAGGCTGGTGCCGGTTTCCGTGGCGTGAAGCAACTGAGACTCCCACCCCTCCCACCCGATAGGACGCCAGTCTGTCACAAGGTTAACCACCAGCATTTTGCCGGTGGATTTTTCAGCTGGACTGGAGCAATGTGTGGTTAAGTGCCTTACTCAAGGACACAACACGCTGCCTCGGCTGGGGCTTGAACTCATGATCTTCAGATCGCTAGTCCAACGCCTTAACCACTTGGCCACGCACCACACCAGTCAATCATGGCTACTATTTTCTCAACCATTCACTTCTGCCTTCTCCCCTAACCCTTAGTCCTTCACCAATCAAAAACCTGGCATAAGTACACCCAATGATTTGTCCTCCACCTCCATCAGTGGCAATGAATTCCACATATATGCCATCCTCTGGCTGAAGAAATTTCTCCTCATCTCAGCTTTAAAAGGATGTCACTTCATCCCAAGGCTATGTCCTCAAATTGGAGACTCTGCTATGATAGAAAACATCCTATGGCCACTCTATCAGGCCTTTCAGTATCCACTAACATTCAGTAAAGTTCCCTCTCATCCTTCTGAAATCCATCTATAAAAGTCCCAGAAAGGTAAAACCCTCCCCATATTTAACCCTTTAATTTCCAAGATCATTCCAATCAGCTTCCTCTCAATACCTTGGCATACTCTTTCTTAGATGCCAAGGCCTAGATAGAGTGGACAAGGAGACTATGCTCCCATTAGTTGTAGAGTCTAGGTAGGAGCAGAGAACACAGTCTTAGAATACAAGGACGTCCCTTTAGAACAGAAATGAGCGGAGCAGACTCCTTCGGCTGAAGGGACTAATTCTGCTCCTGTGTCTTATGGTGTAGAATGCATCACAATATTCTATCTGGGGTCTGACCAGTGCCTTTGACCAGAGGGCACATAAAGTATGCCCACAAGAAAGTGAATCTCAGGGCTTTATATGGTGGCATATATGTACTTTGAAAATAAATTTACTTTAAACTTTGAACATAAAACTTCAGCAATGCATCCTTGCTTTTTGCATGAGGCCACATAGATGCACCTATACAAATAAACCCGTATTTAGTTGTTGAATAATAAATGTGGAAATAATGAATTCATGTACCTTATTTCTTTCAATTAAGATTTTTAATTAAAATTCACGTGCTTGACCAGTTCTGAAATTTCTCTTTTGATTAAAATGTTATTGTGAATATTAATAATGGATAAAAATCTCTGTTGCATTTACAAATACCATGCAAATAATAACACATTGTAAATTTGTGACTGCATGTTAATCCAACCAGCACAGCAGAAGTATTCAGTATAGTTTATCTGTTAAAGAACACCACTACCCTGTTTATAATTATAGATTAACTGAAAGGACTGTTCATATTATAGCAGAGTAGAGCACTGATTAATGACTTAGACAGTTTGCCAAGGAATGCAGAGCTTGAATTGTAAGTGACATAAAATTCAATTTGCAAATTATTAAAAAACTCTTCATTTAATTATTAACTCAGCAAGTCAGCCTAAACTAAAATAATAGAGGACATTGAAAGGGAACAAGAGGATGTGGAAGTGCTCTGACAGCTGCAAATTACATTTCACAGGTGAGTGAGCAACAAAACAAAAAGTAAATTAAAAAGTATTTTTATGCTTACAACAGGATTACATTCTGGGTTCGGGTTTGTTTAATTGAGCGCTTCAGTTAACCCTTATACCATGTATTTGTGTGATAAGGGCAATGCTCATAGAGTCATACAATACAGAATCAGGCCATCAGGCCAAACAGCTACTCACAATTTCCTGCATTCATCCCTCTGCAGATATATTCATAATGACGTAGTAGTGGAGGCCTCCGTTAGTCTCGATAGACCATGAATTTGTGCCTTGGAAAGTTTCCAGGGCGCACGCCTGGGCAAGGTTTTTTTTATGGAAGACCGGCAGTTGCCCAAGCTGCAAGTCTCCCCTCTCCACGCCACCGATGTTGTCCAAGGGAAGGGCATTAGGACCCATACAGCTTGGCACCGGTGTCGTCGCAGAGCAATGTGTGGTTAAGTGCCTTGCTCAAGGACACACACACAAGCCTCAGCCAAGGCTCGAACTAGCGACCTTCAGATCACTAGACGAACGCCCTAACCACTTGGCCACGCGCCAACATACGCCATGATCTATAATGTATTACATATAGAGCAATAGGGTAATAGAGCAGAGATACAAACCTTTCAGCTCACCAACTACTCCTCAATTCCTGCATTCACCCCATATCACTCCATATCCCTCTAAACCATGGACCTATCCAAATGCATCTTTAGGCCCCTTCTCTAAGAAAGGGTCTGCTGGCATTGGAGAGGGTCCAGAAGAGGATCACAAAAATCATCCCAGGAATGAAAGGGTTAACCTATGAGGAGCATTTGATGACTCTGGCCCTGTACTCTTTGGAGTTCAGGAGAATGAGGGGGACATCTTACTGATGAACCTCAAAAGAGCGGATGTAGAGAAGGTGTTTCCTATAGTGGGAATGTCGAGGAATGTCAGAAGAGAGAGACATCCATTTAGAACAGGGATAAAAAAGAATTTCTTTAGCCAGAAGGTGGTGAATTCATTGCCACAGATGGTTGTGGAGCTCAAGTCACTGGGTATATTAAAAGTGGAGATTGATAGTGTAAGGGGTTCCTTCTTTTATGTTACTGCTAAGGCTAATAAAATGGCTTCTTTGTTATGTTAAAAATAAAATGGCTTTTTTGTTATGGTAACTGCTGAGAAAGTGCTTTTCTCTGGAAGCTTGTTTGGGTTATAATTACTGATAAAGAGAATTGTATTCATTTGTTAACTAATTGGGATAGATTTCTTTCTTGTGGGTCTGAGAGCTATTGTTTTGCGGGCTTTGGGAGAAGGCGCAGTGGGGATAGAGAGAGGAGACGTGATGCTGTAAGCTGGGCGACAGCACGGACCCCGCGTGGGAGTCCGAGGCCTAGGGTCTTCATCGAGGAGAAGAGACAAGGACAGATTCGTGTGGAGCATCTGGTCGACCACCGTTGTTGGTCCTAGGCGGCAGGTCGAGGAGGTCTGAGGGGATCAAATGGTGGCAAGAAGACTTTGTTAACTGAGCTTCAACAGTTGTGCACAAAGTGGTTGGACTTTGAAGTTTGGCACCTTTTACTTTTCCTTTTATATTGCATCTCTATTAAGTATATAGTTCCAGTAAGATCTATAAAGTGTAATCATTTAATCGCATAGGGTATACTGTCTGCTTTTTGGCATGGTGGGGACATCACACAGTATCTACACAAGCTGGTTACCCAGTCTGGCAGGGCCAAAGGCTGCTCCCCCCAAATGGAAGTGAGCTGAGTGAGCCTGAGGCTTACCAGGGGGCTACAATAGTTTCTTAATTAGTCAGGGCATCAAAAGTTTCAGGAAGAAGGCAGGAGAATAGTGTTGAGAGGGAAAATAACTAAGATGTGTTCAAATAATGGAGCAGACCCAGTGCGTGAAATGGGCTATTTCCGCTTCTATGTTTTATGGTTTTATGATCTTCTCAGATGAATCCATTGTACGTGCCTTGTCCACTCTCTCTGGCAGCTCGTTCCATATATTCACCACCCTCTTCAATGGAAAGCTGCCCCTCGGTTCCCTTATAAGTCTTTTTCCTGAGCCCTAAACTTATGCCATTGGCTTTGAACACATTGGAGATGCTCATCAGGGCAGGCAGCATCTGTGGTGGTGAAGTAAATGCCTCAGGTCAATGAACCTGCAGCATAATTATGAACTGGCATGTTCAGAATCAGGTTTAATATCACCAGTATGTGTTGTGAAATCCGTTATGGGTTTGCAGTACAATGCAATACCAATTAACAAGTACTGTAAATCAATGGTTCCTAACTGAAGTTTACAGACCCGTGGTTAATAATAGGACTCCATGGCATAAAAAATGTTGGGAATCCCTGCTATAAATTATCGTAAAAAATATGGACTCTGGTTAATTGGGACACATCAGGGTCAGTAAATTTTGACCCATTTAAGCAGCAGTCCCAATTAACCGAAATTTTGTGGAAATAAGATCCAGTGTTTTCCCAGTGTATATGACTGATGATGATGGCAGAGTTGGTCATCGAAACAGCGGATATAATCGATACTTATACCCAGCTGGAAACCCGAGAAGAGTTTATTTTTAATGGAAATAATTTAAAAGGTATAATAAAAGGCAAGCTACTACTTAACTGAGTAATAAACTATGTATCTAAATGACATACAGAACAAATTAGAGCACTACCTATATTAGTACAGTACTATTAAACTGCGTATTAGTTCCTAACAGTTATCGACAGAGGAATCTATCCAGTGTATACTGCCGTGATCTTTTGATTGACTGTAAATGAACAAAATCAGTGCAGATAATGGACTGCCATCATTGCCTTCCTACAAGAATTAGTGTCAAAAAACACTGCTTTTAATTGAGCATCAATCGGCTCAAATCAATAATATAACACAAGCATACACAACTGACACTAGTTAAATACTGTTCACTCTTAAGTACAGTGTAGTATCTAACCATCACATAACCGCATGCAATGGACGCTATTAGAAACTGTTGCACCTTCCAGATCTGCATTTTCATTGTAATATTCAAGATGATTGTCAATTCCTTCAAATTGTTCATTATTCCTAGCTCACTGAAGTAGTGAATTTGCTTCATTTTCACCGCCAGCCATTTCTGACGTCTCTGAATCTGAATGCTTGAAACAGTGAGCCAAACAATTCTGAATTGTATTACTGCTTATTTCTTGTCAACTGTCAGTGTCAAAAATCACTGCCTTTTGAACAGAGAAACATACAACTGATGCTATTTAAAAATTGTTTGAATTTAGTATGGTGTAGCGTGCATGCGTCTGACGCTAGCTAGAGACTATTCAGCAACAAACTCCTGTCCCAATTAAGTGGCATAGTGTCCCAAATAAACAACAGGAATCCCAGCTATTCTCTTGATTAGTTTTTGTCCTTTAATATTTGTCCCAAACAAGCAGCTGCCCTGATTAACTGATGGCCCAATTAACTGGAATCCACTGTATATATAAAATTAAATTAACTTATCAGTACAAGAAAACAGACAGACATACTTTATCGATCCCGAGGGAAATTGGGTTTCGTTACAGTCGCACCAACCAAGAATAGTGTAGAAATATAGCAATATAAAACCATAAATAATTAAATAATAATAAGTTAATCATGACAAATGGAAATAAGTCCAGGACCAGCCTATTGACTCAGGTATCTGACACTCCGAGGGAGGAGTTGTAAAGTTAAATGGCCACAGGTAGGAATGACTTCCTATGACGCTCAGTGTTGCATCTCGGTGGAATGAGTCTCTGGCTGAATGTACTCCTGTGCCTAACCAGTACATGATGGAGTGGATGGGAATCATTGTCCAGGATGGCATGCAACTTGGACAGCATCCTCTTTTCAGACACCACCATCAGAGTCCAGTTCCACCCCCACAACATCACTGACCTTACGAATGAGTTTGTTGATTCTGTTGATGTCTGCTACCCTCAGCCTGCTGCCCCAGCACACAACAGCAAACATGATAGCACTGGCCACCACAGACTTGTAGAACATCCTCAGCATCGTCCGGCAGATGTTAAAGGATCTCAGTCTCCTCAGGAAGTAGAGACGGCTCTGACCCTTCTTGTAGACAGCCTCAGTGTTCTTTGACCAGTCCAGTTTATTGTCAATTTGTATCCCCAGGTATTTGTAATCCTTTACCATGTCCACCATGAGAGCAAAAAAAAAGAAAAAAAGATAATAGTGAGGCATTGTACATGGAGTTAGTGTCCATTCAGAAATTGGATGGCAATGGGGAAGAAGTTGTTCCTGAAACGTTGAGTGTGTACCTTCATTCAAAGTTAGAGATAAGATGCAGACAAAAAAGGACAACAGGAATGGGAAACAATGGAGACCAAGGGAATGAGAACAGGTAGTGTTATCATAACAGGAACAGGTTGGAAGGATCTCATTCTCAGGCTGAGACTCTTCAGCCCACAGAGGGTCTCACTGAACTCCCATCGAAGAGACGATTTAAACCTCTTCAAGGTAAGCATAACTCGATGAGAGTTCTCCATGGAGCATCAATCATTAGCATAAGACATTCTGCAGGTGCTGGAAATCCACAGTATTTGGTATTGGTTTGTTAAAGTCACCGATATCAAGAACCAGTGAAAGGCTTGTCTTGCATATTGTTCATAAAAAGTAAATCATTACATGGTGCATTGAGATAGAACAAGCTAAAACAATAACAATGCAGAATAAAATATAAAAGTTACAAAAAAAAAGACTATAACGAGGCCAAGAAACCTCTTATCATATGAGAGGTCAGTTCGAGAGTCAGTCAACAGTGGGGTAGAAGTTGTCCTTGAGCCTGGTGGGTCGTGCTTTCAGACTTTTGTATCTTCTGCCCGATGGGAGGAGGAGAGGAGAGAATATCCGGGATGGGTGGGGTCTTTGACGATGCTGGCTGCTTTAAGGCGACGGAAAGTGTAGACAGAGTCCGTGGAGGGGAGGCTGGTTTCTGTGATGTGCTGAGCTGTGCCCACAACTCTCCGCAGTTTCCTGCGGTCATGAACAAGCCAGTTGTCGTACGAAGCCATGGTGCACCTAGACAGAAATCAGCTTAAGGTAAATGGGCTTGGAACAAGGTGCTGAAAATCTGAAAGAGAATGCTGGAAGAGCATAGATAGAGCGTTAGAGCTTCAGGTTGATGACCTGTTTTCAGATTAGTTCCTATCGTTTGGTTTTATTAGTTTCATACTGTATCAAGTCAGTAGTTAAGGTAGTATTCACAGAGCTCACACTGAACCACTGTGGTGGGGTCAGCTCTAAAGTACACACTGACTTTAGACAACTTTCTGGAGCAAATTTGCAACTCCGGCATAGTGGCCAAGCAGTTAGTATACCACTTTACAGTGCTAGTGATTGGAGCTCAATTCCCATTGCCATCTGTAAGCAGTTTATACATTCTCCCTTGGGTTTCCTCCAGGTGCCCTGGTTTCCTCCCACCTTGCACAGACGTATGGGTCAGGGTTAGTGAGCTGTGGACACCAGCAACATGGTGACACTTGTGGGCTGCCCCAACGCATCCTCACTGATTTAACTTGATGAAAATTATGTACTTCAATGTATTTACGACAATTAAATCTAATCTCTCTTTAAATTTGTGCTCCTCAGAAGACAATGCTACCTGTTCTTCACAGCGCTCCATTTGGAAGTTCAACACATGGCTTCAGTGTTCATTCTCATAATCACAGGATGTTCTTTGCCAGTGGCCTGTTGTCATCTCGAAAGCAACAAGAGGAGCCTGCGACAACCAACAATCTGCTGGAAAAATCAAGCAGCGTCTGTGGGGGGGGGAGGGTGGTTTTGGGCCGAAACCCCGCATCAGGACTTGAGGACCGGCTGGCCAGATCATGGGTTCTCAACTCAAAACATGACAATTCCTCTTCCCGCACAGATGCTGCTCAACATGCTGAGTTCCTCCAGGTGATTGTTTCTTCCTGCACGTTCCAGCATCTGCTGTCTCTTGTATCTCCGTGTGGCCACTTCTTTCTTTCTGGAGTCACAGACAGATCAGATCAGGGAAGGAGAACAAAATTCCATCCCTAATTACAGTAATAAGCCAGCTGGGATTTTCCAACGATCCGTCGTTTCACATTTCTGACATCCGCCTTGTTTTCCATTTGAATATCGATCCCCCAACAGCTGCAAAATAACTTAAAACCTTGCTTCGGATCAATACTTCACATCTTCCTCTCGTTACTCAGGCTCAGTGCCCCAGTCTCACCCCTGAGACACAACACCATCATTGTAACTGCTGTTTCTTCAGATCCACAATTAAAACAAGCTCATCTTAATGCACCGCATGATGTTTTAATGCAGATATGCACGTGGATGTCTGTCGCAGTCAGACACAGTGCACGTTTGCATGCCTATGGAAATCTGTGCATCGCACTCTCTGTCCATTTTCTCCCCCCTCCACGGGTCTGTGTCCACGTTTACACCAGAATCGGATTTATTATCGCTGACTTAAATAGCATGCAATTCATTGCTTTGCAGCAATGGTGCAGAACAAAGATCTAATCATTGCTAGAAATTATAAAAGGTAATAAGATGAGCAATGTAAAGGAATAATGAGTTCACGAGGACATACCCTCTTCACATTACCACCATCAAGAAGGAGGTCCAAATGCAACGTTATCGGAATGTTTTTTTTCCTCTCCACCATCAGATCCCTGAACTGCCCTGAACACTACCTCATTGTTCCTCTTTTGCACTATTTATTTATTTATCATTGCTATTTAATTGTTGATGCACCATCAATAGCTCTCGGAGACATGAGGCGAGATGTTGGCTTTTATTGACTGGAAGGAAGAACAAGCAGCAATTGACCACCATGCTACATCCTGGAGACTGAGAGGCAGGGCTCAGGCCTCAATCGCCTTTATACCGGGGTCTGTGGGAGGAGCCACGGTCAGTGGGAGGAGCCACAGGAGCAGTCAGCGGGGGGGGGGCGTGTCCAGACGGGTATATGTAGTTCACCACACATGTCTTGCAGTGTATTGCTGCTGCTAAGCAACAAATTTTATGGCATATAATACAGTACGTCAGTTAAAGTAAACCTGATTCTGATTCTGACATTCAAGGTCCATTCAGGAATCTGATGGCAGAGGAGAAAAAGCTGTTTCTGAATCATTGACTGTGTGCCTTCAGGATCCTGTACCTCCTTTCTGATGGTAGCAATGAGAAGAGGGCATGTCCTAGATGGTAAGTGTCCTTAGTCATTGATGTGGCATCCTTGAGGCACCACCTTTTGAAGATGTCCTTGAAGTGGAAGAAGGTTGAGTCTACAACCCTCTGCAGCCTCTGTGCATCAG
Source organism: Hypanus sabinus (assembly GCF_030144855.1). NCBI lineage: Eukaryota > Metazoa > Chordata > Chondrichthyes > Myliobatiformes > Dasyatidae > Hypanus > Hypanus sabinus. Next base: position 30,126,252 of record NC_082718.1, read on the forward strand.
AACCTCCATACCAGTCTGTGATGCAAGAAGTCAGCATGCTCTCCACTGTACACCTGTAGAACTTTGCATCTCCTCAAGCTCTTAATGAAGTAGAGCCACTAGATTACCTTCTTCATAATCGCATCAATGTATTGCACCATTGACAGCATACTGATATCATAACTGGTCTGTATGTCACGCTTCCTAAGTAAGTTACCCCACAGAAATTCACAGAAAAGATTTCGGAAGAGCAATCAGTAGTAAGGTAGGGTATCCAAATGTAACTGGCAGGTGCAGAATCAATGTTTCCGAGAGGAGGGGAAGAAGAAAAATTAATTGGATGGGTCAACAAAGTAAATCTGTGAGAGCTCTGACATTTAATGCGGCAATATAACTTGTAACAAAATGACATTTCCCATGAATTAAAATCTAATTTATTTGGTGTAACACTTTGCAAATCGGTTGCTTTGTCTCTGGCCATGTAACTCATTTAGTCGCCATTATGTGAGAGTCCTGTTCAGAATCAGGATCACAATCAGAGCAAACACAAGGAAATCTGCAGATGCTGGAAATTCAAACAACACACACAAAATGCTGGTGGAACACAGCAGGTCAGGCAGGAGAAGCACTGTCAGGACGAAGGGTCTCGGCCCGAAACGTCGACAGTGCTTCTCCTTATAGATGCTGCCTGGCCTGCTGTGTTCCACCAGCATTTTGTGTGTGTTATCACAATCAGAATCAGGTTTACTATAACTGATTTATGCTGAGAAATTTATTGTTCTGCGTCACCAGTACAGTGCAATATATAAAAAAGAACTGTAAATTACAATGAGAAATACAGTAGAGTCTGATTAATTGGGATACATCGGGAGCAGAGCATTTTGGTCCAATTAGCCAAAGTTTCATGGAAATAGTTAAAACATTATAATAAAGACTAGCTGAGTAACAGATTATATATTTAAATGAAATACAGAACAAATTAGAACACTACCAATACTACTAGAGTACTATAAAACTGTGCATTAGTTCCTAATAGTTATCAACAGAGGAATACATCCAGTGTACAGCAGAGGTACCTAGTGCAGAAAATGGACTCCCTTCATACAACGCTATTGATGATTGCAGCCTCTAAATCTTTGTTTGCATTGTAACATTCAAGATGGGGGTCTTTAATGATGGATGGGTGTCTTTTCGAGGCATCACCTTTCAACGGTGCCCACGATACTGGGGAGACTGGTGCCTATGATGGAGGTGGCTGAGTTAGTTACCTTCTGCAGCTTTTTCTGATTTTCTGTATCGGAGCCTCCGTACCGGGCTGGGAGCGCAGCGTTCAGAGGAGTGTCTTGGGGCAGGTCTTTATGGAGAAGGTTATGACTGAGTCCAAACTGTGACCCCCGGTGGAAGAATCTGTGTCCAGCAGAGACCGGGCAGAAACAGTCGAAGCAGTGGGAACCCATCGGGTAAAAAGCAAAAGTTGCTGGGAGGACGTTGCGCTCCCAGGCTTGTGTGGAATTGATGAAATTAATCAGTCACATCTATATAAAAATGTACAGTGGAAAGCACTATTGTTTTAACAGCCAGTGCAGTCCGGGGATGTGTTGAGGGCAGCCTGCAAGTGTCACCACTCATTCCGGCACCAACATAGCATGTCTTCAATGTTCAGCGGAGCAGAGAAAATACAGCTGGACAGACACAACAGCTCTGGCTCTGTACCTGCCGATGAACTCTAATCTCTGCACGTGCCTCTGGGTTTGGCCACCTGGGCCTCCAACCCTGGAGCTCACTGAACTCAGGGGTCACTAACCCTTGTCCTAGGGTTAGTGACCCCTTGACCTCCGTCCTTGAGAACCACTGTCCTTTGACCTCAAAATGGCCCAACTTGGACTCCGACCTTCAGCCCTCTCCTCTTCCTCTCACTTACTCACCCTCAACCCTGTCCCTCAACCATAACTTGACCCCTAACTCCCAGCACCATCCCTAAGGCCACCCTTCAATCTAAAGACCAACTAATCCCCAGGCGCAACTTCAATGGGCATTACAACTCAGTGACATCTTGACTGGAATTCTCAGAGAGACAGTGCCCATTCACAAGACAGCAACTTTCCTCACCTTTATCGATCTCACAGAGCAGAGCGTGACAGGGAAATACTTACCATGGAAAGAAAGTTCCAAAAATACCATCCTGGGAATTTGCAGCTTGAGATCGACATTTGTGAAATCTCGGCAACCTGCTGCACAGGAAGCTGTCTGGGAACTCGGCCAGAGTACAGCAACTACTAAACTTCAGAAGAATGGTGGGAGGATCTCATTGAAATCTATTGAATATTGAAAGACCTAAATAGTGGGGACGTGGAGAAGATGTTTCTAATAGTGGGTGAATCTAGGGCCAGAGGATACAGCCTCAGAATAGAGAGATGTCCATTTAGAACAGAGATATGGAAGAACTTCTTTAGCCAGAGGGAGATGAATCTGTGGAATTCACAGCCACAGATGGCTGTGGAGGCCAAGTCATTGGGTATATTTAAAGCAGAGATTGAGAGATTCTAAATTAGTCACATTGTTAAAGGGTACAGGGAGATTGCAGGAAAATGGGGTTGAGAGCTATAATAAATCAACCATGATCAAATGGCGGAGAAGGCTCGATGGACTGACTGGCCTAATTCTGTTCCCATGTTTTATGGTCATATGTTCTGTCCAATAAATGCCAGCAAGAACTTGCAGCAATATAGTTGTACTCACGGTATAGTATTCAGTGTTGGAATCTTGTGGCATTCGCTTGATGAAAGGCTCGAACTGTGTAGCTTTTCTGGAGAAATCCTGCTTTAGATGGATAGAACTAGAGTAAGGACACTTGGCCACTGCATCCATGGTAACCATCATGGACAGGATAAACTTCCCTACTCTAGATTCTTCAAGTCCATAACTACCTACTGATTAAAGGTGAGGAGAGACTCTTCCTCCATCATTCTATCAGATGGCAAATTCCAGATTCCTGTCGGCTCATCAGTGAAAGATTTTATTTTATTTATTTAGAGATACAGCATTGCAACAGGACCTTCAAAGGTTCATTAATTATCAAAGTATACAACTCTGAAATTCTTGTCCCCCAGATAGTCACAAAACCAGGAAAGAAAATAATGGCAACATGATCGTCAACCCTCAAATCCCTCCACCCCACACAAAAATACAAACAAAAGCAGAACAGGCACATCGAACCCCATAATCCCACTCCCTCACGAAAAAGAGCAAGTTCTGGCAAAAAGCCATGGTTTGTAAAAAACTATAAGGCTGAAAAAAGTCTATAGCCCAAGTCCATATCCAAACACAGCAGCCCTGGGTAACATTCTCTGAGCACAGAAGCAGGATTTTCTCTCTGTGGCAGCAGGGCGATCTCCCAGTGATCAAAAGGCTGTCTCCCTCTCCGATACCAGGGTGATCCCACCAGTGATCAAAAGGCTGTCTCCCTCTCCGATACCAGGGCAATCTCCCAGTGATCAAGACGCAGTCTCCCTCTCTGATACCAGGGTGATCTCCCAGTGATCAAAAGGCTGTCTCCCTCTCCGATACCAGGGCAATCTCCCAGTGATCAAGACGCAGTCTCCCTCTCCGATACCAGAGCGATCTCCCAGTGATCCAAAGGCAGTCTCCCTCTCCGATACCAGGGTGATCTCCCAGTGATACAAAGGCTGTCTCCCTCTCCGATACCAGAGCGATCTCCCAGTGATCAAAAGGCTGTCTCCCTCTCTGATACCAGGGTGATCCCACCAGTGATCAAAAGGCTGTCTCCCTCTCCGATACCAGGGTGATCTCCCAGTGATCAAAAGGCTGTCTCCCTCTCCGATACCAGGGTGATCTCCCAGTGATCAAGACGCAGTCTCCCTCTCCGATACCAGGGTGATCTCCCAGTGATCAAAAGGCTGTCTCCCTCTTCGATACCAGAGCGATCTCCCAGTGATCAAAAGGCTGTCTTCCTCTCCGATACCAGGGCAATCTCCCAATGATCAAAAGGCAGGCAGCCAGCTTCACATTCCACACTCGCCACAATGTTTCAATCTCCCTCCTCACTTTAATCAACGAAATAGAGTCTAACAAGTGCTCCTGTGCTTTAGCTGTCCCACAGCCTTCTTGCCACAAGATTCACAGACACTGCCTCCCCCTCCCAGAATCCTGAGACTGTGGAGCGCTGAAACACCCAAACAATCTCCAAACTGCAACCGCAGGTTCTAACAGTTTCAGAATCACATCCAAGATGGAAAAACAAATGTGAAAGACATAAAAGAAGTGAATTACTGTCTGCAGTTTCATGATCTATTCAGCAGTTGTCCACTGAAGGAGCATTGTATGCAAGCACCATCTTGACCTTCCAAGTCAAAGAGCCCGCACTGCCAGATTAAACCCAAGTGTGAAAAATTAACCTACCAACCGGTATGTCTTTGGACCCTGGGAGGAAACCAGAGCACCTGGAGGAAACCCAGACAATGATGGAGAGTGCATACAAACTCCTGACAGACACCAGACACAAATGGAACTGCGACTCATGTTGCTGGTTCTCTAATAACACAATGCCAATCACTACACCACCATGTTGTCCCAAAGTCTCCACAACTCTACTAGTTCAAAATCATGCCCTCCCCCAGCGACCCCCCTCCACTTACCACCCACTCCACTCCCCACCTCTCCCCATCACACCCCCTCACCCCCTCATTCACATGCCCTTCAGCTCACTCCTCTTCACCCCTCCCCTTCCCTTCCATCTCACCCCTTCACCCCTCATCCTCCACCCCCACACCACCATGCCCTACCAGTCCTCCCCCGCCTCATCCCATCACTGCACCCTCATGCCCTTTCCCCCTCCACCCCACTCCCTGCCCAACCCTCACCCTCTCACTCCATCACTCCCCTGCACTCTCTCCCCATCATTCCTGTCACCCCCCCCCTCAACCCCCTCCCCATTCTCCTCTCTGCCCTCTCCCCAACCCCACTGCCCGTCAATGCCCCTCCCCCAGCTTATTTACCCTGACACCCAGACCCAAAGGAGCTGTCCTTGAGGACGTTGTGACTCCGCTGGCCCTTGGCCACCAAGTCCCCGAGGCCTATCGGTCATAGCTGGACAGCTGAGGTCAGTGGTTAAAGCCAAGTTCAGCTCCCTCAGGCGGTATTTACATTTTTACATATTTATGGACATTTAGCCAACTTGGGAGTTGACCTAATAGGGCAGGAAACAAAAGTGTGTGAAATTCCATGTCCATTTTAATTGGTTCCCACCATAAACGCGAATTAAAATCTTATTTCATTGTAGATTCAACTGTGTCTGCACTTTATAAATAACATCAATGTAACTGGCTATAACACAAGCAAATAGATCTCTACACCAATATAATTGTTCGTAAATTATATTCATCATACTTAATATATCCTTACACACAAATGATATTTACACACAACCTAATTTTTCTTGTCATTTTTAGTTTTAATTGTGTCTCTCTGATTGATAAAATATTAATTTTCAAGTAAATTTAAACCTACTTTATCTGCCGCTTCTAAAAATAAAGCCTGATTTATTCTGTTCTGCTAAAATTATATATTGTTTAAAGATAGATTGGTTCAGATAAACTTAATTGAATCATGTTTGCCTGTTTGTTCAATTGCAATATCTGCCAAAAATATATTTTAAATCTCTCTGTTCAGGCCCTTGCTTCCTGTTAGGCAGGTGATTCTTCTTCACTGTCTGTAGAAATGAAGTGATTGAATTAGAAATGATCACCTTGGGATTTACACGAGTCTGCCTGCAATGAAACGCTGGAACCGCTCAGCAGGTCAGGCTGCGCCTGTATGTTGAGAAAGAGAGTTAATGTCCTGCGTTCAGTCCATCATGGGTAAAGCCCTCCATCTGTGAGGAGCATTGCCATGGGAAAGCAGCATCCATCATCAAGAACCCCCATCACAATCCAGACCACGGTCGCTATTCTCTGCCACCATCAGGAAGAAGTTACAGGAGCCTCAGATCCCACACCACCAAGTTCAGTTATTACCCCTCAACCACCAGGCTCCTGAACCAACATAGATAACCTCAGTCACCTCAGCTCTGAACTGACCCCACAACCTACAGACTCACTTTCAAGGTCTCTACAACTCATATTCTCAGTATTATTTTAATGCATTTATTTGTTAGTTTGCTTGTTCATTTATTCATCCATCTATCCATTTATTTATGTATTTGCTTGTTAGTTGACTTATTATTGCACAGTTTATCTTCCTGTTTGTTGGTCTTTGTGTGCTGTTCTTCAGGGGTTCTGTTGTACTTCTTTGATCTGCTGCAGGTAACCATAAGAAAATGAATCTCAGCAGTGTACACGGTGACACATTCATTCTTTGATACTGAACTTACATTGAACTTTGTTAAAATAACTCTCACCAGAGCTTTTCCAACAGGTCAGAGGCTGGGTATCTTGTCGGAGGAATTGAGTGTTCTTGGAATCTGCTTCCAAAGCCTCCTCAAAGCTGCCGCACATGTTGATAGGGTGGTTAAGAAGGCGTGTGGTCTTCATGAGTTTGGCATTTAGGCTGCAGCTCTACAAGATTCTGATTGGACCACATTTAGTGCATTGTGTTTAGTTCTAGTCACCTCCTTAGAGAAAGGATCTGGAAGCATGACGGAGGGAGTAGAGGACAATCTGGCTTATGCCTCCTTCCTTTCCAGTCTTAATAAAGGGTCTCATTCGTTATTCTCATTATTCTCCTCCGTAGACATGGCCTGACTTGCTGAGTTCCTCCAGCACTTAGTGTATGTTGCAGAGGAGATTTACCAGGATGCTGCCTGGATTAGAGAGCGATGCCTTACAAGGAAAGGCTGAGTGAGCTAGAGTTTTTCTATTTGCAGTGACGGAGGATGAAAGGTGACGATAGAGGTGGATGAGATGATAAAAGGCATTGATCGAGTATGGGTAGACAGCACCTTTTTCCGAGGGCAGAAATGGCTAATACCATAGGACATGCTCTTAAGGTGAGTGGAGGAAAGTTTAGGAGGATGTCAGAGGTAGGTTTTTACACACAGAGTGGTGGGTGCATGGAACACACTGCCAGAGGTAGTGTTAGAGGCAAATGCAAAAGGGCATTTAAGAGACTTAAATAGGCACATGGATGATAGAAAAAAAGGAGGGCAATGGGGAAGGGAAGTGTTAGGTTGATCTTGGAATAATTTAAAAGGTCAGCACAACAGCGTGGGCTGAATGGCCTGTACAGTGCTGTACTGTCCTATATTCTAAGTTCTCTGACTGAGCTCTATATACGCCAAGGCCTTTCCACCATTTGCAAGGCAGGGGTTCGAGACAACTCCTATCCCACATACCTTTGAACAGATCTCTGATACACTAAATGATTTATTCTTGATCTCTCAATCCACCTCATTACGGTCTTGTGCATCGTCTACCTCCACTGCACTTTCTCTGGAGCTGTTACACTTCACTCTGCCTTCTGTTGGGTTTGCATTTTGTACAAACTCAACGTAATGAGGTATGGAATGGTCTGTCTGAATTGCATGTATACAAAACCTTTTCACTACGCTGCAGTTATAGTCATAGAACACTATAGCACAGGAAAACACCCTTCAGCCCATCTGGTCTATGCTGCACTGTAATTCTGCCTAATCCCATCAATCCACAACTGGACCATAATCCCTCCCATCCATGGATTTATCCAAAATTCAAGATTGTTTAATTTAATTTTCAGTACAAAAGTGTAAAAATGAATGAAATAATTGTTACTCTGGATCTGATGCAGCACAAAAAAAAAGGATCAGTAAGATAAAGAACTCAACAATAAAAGCCCAATAAAGATAAATATATAAGATAGCTTATATAGAGAGATTGATTATATATCCATAAAGGGATGCTAGACACAGGAGTGTCTGTAAATAAGGTGATTGACGGGAAATGATCAAGTAGTGGTGGTTGGGAGTGTGGAGGGGTTGCCTACTGCATGGAGGTGTTGATCAATCTTACTGCTTGGGGAAAGTAACAGTTTTTGAGTCTGGTGTTCCTGGGGTGGATGTCATGTATGGAAGTTGCTGAGCAGGTGGGATCCTTCATTGGTGCTTCTCCTGCTCCTTTCTGGATATGCCCTGTACGATGGCAGATAGGCTGGTGCCAGAGATGTGTTGGGCAGTGTTGACTATCTGTCGTAGAGCCTTCCTGTCCGGCACAGTGCAGTTCTCGTACAAAGCAGTGATGCAGCTTGTCAGGATGCTCCCTACTGGGCATCTGTAGATTGACGTGGGTACTGATACAACTCTCTTCGGCCTCCGCAGAAAGTGGAGGTGTTGGTGAGCTTTTTTGACTGTGTAGGATCTGTTCTGGGACCGTGAGAGATTTTGTGTGACGTGCACTCCCAGGAGTTTGAAACTGCTCGCAGTTTCCACTGCTGTGCCTCCGATGTGAAGTGACAGCTGAGTGGTGTGATTTCTCCTGAAGTCAGGAAAATTTCTCTTAACCGTTTAAATCGAACCCACATCCATGACACACTCACCACCCTCTGAGGGAAGAAGTGCCCTCTCATGCCCACTTTAAACATTTCACCTTTCACCCTTAACGCATCACCTCTCGTCCTAATCTCACCAAACCTCAGAGGAAAAGGTCTGCTTGAATTTACCTTATCCATACCCCTCACAATTTTGTACAACTCTATCACCTATACCTCTGTGTCGCAATACATGTGCCAATAATAAAGTAATTACCAATTAACAATTTTTAATCTTGTTTCATTTCTCTGAGGACTTTCCTCATGCACGTCCTGGCTCTTCACTTTTCCGAATTATAGCACTTCAAGATGCATTTCAAGATGCTTTGAGGTTGTTAAAATTGCAGGATTATCACCAGTTCCGCCCCTGAGTTGCTTCTTAATTCTCCTGTCTTCCTGGAAATAAATGGTTGGGAACTGAGAAAATACCAGTGATGTAGTGAGCGATGTACAGCAAAAATCAAAGCATCGAAGAGCTCAGCAGGTCAGCTCACATCTGCAGAGTCAGAAATCCACACTGGAAGGTACCGTTGGGCTGCAGAAGCCATATTCTCTAAACGGATGCAGACAGTTGTAGACTCAGCCAGTTGCATCGTAGGCACACCCTTCCCTACCATCAAGGACATCCTCAAAAGGTGATGCCTAAAGAAGATGGTGTCCATCACTAAGGACACTCATCATCTGGGACATCCCATCGTCACATTGCTACTGTCAGGGAGGAGGTTCAGGAGCCTACTCAACAATTCAGGAACAGCTTCTTCCCCTCCTACATCACGTTTCTGAACCCCTGAACACTACATCATTATTCCTTTTGATGCACAATTTTATGTCTTGGCACTGCTCTGCTGCCACAAAACAGCACATTTCACATCATGAAAATCAGTGATAATAAACCTGATTCTGTATCTGCTATTACCCCCGGTGACAAAGCAATAATGAGGTGCTTGGTTTTGACATTAGGAAGACAACATGTTGTGTTCCACACCAAATAATGATAACTTTTTATAGCTGATGAAGGCACAGTTTGGAAAAATAAGAGAATGTACAACAATGTCACATAATACCGTGTGTCTGTACACTATCTGCTCTTAACAATAATTCATGGATATGAATCAATTTAAGGGACTTTAAAAAGTATATGTCTAATAAAATCTGCACAGTGCAGAGTTTATTGATATATTTGGGCTTATAGATATATATGAAATCCACACAGTATATTATTTATTGTTGTTTTTTATTATTTTTCTTAGTGGCTCTATTGTGTCTGTATTACTAGATAGTAATCCTGAGGGATCCTCACCCTGAAACAGTCATGTTTCTCTTTCCAGAGATGATGACTATTTCCAGGTTTTTCTAGCTTTACTTTGTTGTTGAGTGCTGTCAAGTTGTCGTCAATTCATGGTGACCCTATGGATAGTGTAGTTGTCCATATACGAAAGTAGATTGCCAGACCTTTCTTCCACACATCACAATGACCCGGCTGGATTCGAACTCAGGACCATCCAGCTCAAAGTCCAGTGCTGATGCCACTACACCACCGGCTGATATATTACTTATCCAGAAATCCAAACCAATGAGACATGAGTTCAAACTGACTGCTGGAAATAGGGGAATTAAATTTAAATGACTTTATTTCATAATTTGCGAATTAAAACAGATTTGTTTCACAAAACCCCACGTGGCTCACCAATGATGCCTGTTGTAAGAAATCTGACATCCATCTCCATTCTGATTTTATTAGGTTAGGACCTTATTCCTTGGAATGTAGAGATTGAGAGGAGATTTGATAGAGGTATACAAAATTATAAGGGGTATAGATAGGGTAAATGCACATAACCTTTTTCCACTGAAGTTATACATTAAGGGTGAAAGACCATAAGAGATTGGAGCAAATTTAGGCCATTTGGCCCATCAAGTCCACTCCACCATTTCATCATGGCTGATCTATTTTCCCTCTCAACCCCATTCTCCTTCCTTCTTACCTATAACCTTTCATGTCTTGACTAATCAAGAACCTATCAACATCTGCCTTAAATTCAACCAATGACCTGACTTCCATGCCTGCCTGTGGCAACAAATTCCATCGATTCATCCACATCTCTGTTATAAAGGGATGTCCCTCTGTACTGAGTCTGTGCCCTTTGGTCCTAGACTCCCCCATTATAGGAAACATCCTCTCCACATCCATTCGGCCTAGGCTGTACAACATTCAATAAGCTTCAATAAGACCCCCCATCATGCTTTTAATATCCAGCAAATACAGTTCCAGAGCCACCAAGCACTCCTCGTATGATAGCTCTTTCATCCCCAGAATCGACCTCGTGGATATCCTCTGAACCTTCTCCAATGTGAAATGTTTAAGGGGAACATAAGGGCAAACTGCTTCACCGAGTGGATGATGTGGGTGTGGAATGAGCTGGCAGTGGACATGGTGGATCCATGTTCGACTGCAACGCTTAAGAGAAGTTTGGATAAGTACGTAGATGCAGGGGTATGGAGGGCTCTGGTCCAGGTGCACATCCATGGAGATAGGCAAAATAAATGTAGAGCATGGACTAGATGGGCTGAAGGACCTGTTTCTGTGTTGTTTATGACTATGGTTTAAATATAACTCTAAGCATGCATGACTTCCCCTGACATGGTTGAGTTCACCTTTCAATTCAATGGCAATTAGAGATTTTGTATAAATATTGTTTTTGTTTGGTATCCTTTATATTTCTTCGAATAAAAAAGAGGAAGCTGTATTCATTATGGCTGAAAACAGGAACTGTTGTGAATTCTCACCAGGGCAGGCAGCGTCTGCGGAGAGAGAAACACTGTTAACATTTGTCACTGAGGAGGCTTTGTCAGATGAAATGTCAACCTTGACAAAGCTCTGCATTAATTACAAATCTGGTCATTATGATTCTTCAACTAAACCTTCCCTGTAATATGTCTATCTACATGTAAATTAAATTTGACAGGCTTATAAAAACCAAAATTGCAGAGCTTATTATGGTTGGCAGTTGTTTAACTGATAATGATGTGCACCCTAATCTAGTTAAAAATGACTTCATGAAACTGAAAAGCTTGTTTTAACAGTAAAGTGAGGTCTAAACCAAAGCAAAATACTGTAGTATCTGAAAATCAGAAAAACACAGAAGAAGCTGGAAATTTTCAGTGGTGAATCAGCATCTCTGGGGAGAGGAGGTGAGTGCAAGGAGATGACATTTCATCAGACCTAAAGCAGAGCAGAAATAACTTTTGAACAAGGCTTGCTGTATTTACAGTTCTAGTAAAGATGAATGAAAATCAAAGTTGCACAAGCTGGAAGTAGAAATATAAAGAATAAATGCTAGGGATACTCAACAGATCATGCCGTATCTGTTGAGAGTGTATCCGTTAACGCTTCAGTCAGTACCTACAGTGAGGGTGTCTGTGTTAACACCTTGGGTCAGAGACTCTTCAACAGGACTGAGAAAGAAACTCAACGTTTTTGGAACAGCTGCTTCCAAAACTGCCATCAGATTCCTGAATGGTCCATAAACCCATGAACACTGCCTCGCTATCCCTCTTTTGCACTATCTATTTATCTATCTGTTTTATTAAATTTATTTAGAGATCCAACATGGTAACAGGTCCTTCTGGCCCAACAAACCTGCACTGCCCAATTACCACTATGTAACCAATCAGCCTACTAACTCATACATCTTTTGAATGTGGGAGGAAACTGGAGCACCCGAGGAAACCCACACAGTCACGTGGAACCATGCAAACTCCTTACAGGCAGCAACAGGAACTGAACCTGGGTTGCTGGTGCTGTGATAGTGTTACGCTAACCACTACGCTACTATGCTGCCCTATCTGTACATCTGTCTACCTCTCTATCTATTTATCCAGCTTTTTTTAAATAATTTTGGGAGTTATGGTTTTGAGAAGGAGTACAACCTTTTGGTCTAAGCCTCCTGAACATTGAATGAACTCAGCATTTCACACAAAGGTCTGTTGGAGCTGTGTACATCTCTTCCACATCTATCTACCGTGTCCCAACCTGCCCCATCACCATTTGTCACTGTCACATTACTTATCATTTCATCTCCCCTGCCTTCCAATCCAGCACGTAGAACCTCTCTCACTCTCTGTACCTGATTAAAACCTGCGTCTCCAACTTTCCCCAGTGTTAATGAAAATTCATCGGCGTGAAACAATCCTGTGTGCACTCTGAGGCTCTTATCACTTTTGACAATTTAACACATCCACTGACAGCTTCATCACAGTTTCCTGTGCAAAGTCTGGGTCATTAGCTGTCCAAAGATACTCTGAGTCTTTCTGAAGAGTTCCCATATCTTCTGCTTTTGTTCCGGTTCAATTGCCCTTATTGTTCTATTGATGATATTCGTCAACTGCTGGCTATGAAAAGTAATAACTACATTGCCAATTCAAGAGGGGGATAAAGTCTACAGTGCACAGACACACAAGTATTCTTTTCTATTTCTGTAGTTCATAATTAAGTTTGAGGATTAGATGTTAGCACAGCTTAAAGTATAAAATTATTAAAATATTAAAGAAAGATTTAAAATTAATATTGAAAATGTTAAGAACAAAACATTAATAAAATAAATTAATCAATTCACTGCTACAGCTTGGTTAATTATATTTTGGATGTATAGGGTAGCCAGTTCAGGCATTGCAATATCACTCCTGTGTGGTACGAGAGGCAAAGTTGTATTTAAGTTTAACCGTACGAGCTGCCATCGGCTGTCTGAAGATTCAAGATTCTGAATCTGAGTCTGAGTCCACTGGGGGCTGTAGAAGATGATCTTTTCTGGGGTTAAAGGACTGTGCGTGTCCCTGGGTGGGTGCCAGGGAAGAAAGGGGCTTGTTTCGCTGTTGTTTTGTTGCTAGTTGTGTTCTGCGTTGTGGGCATACTATGTTGGCACTAGAAAGTGTAATGACACTTACAGGCTGTCCTTAGTATACCCTGGGGCTTGTTGGTTGTTAGTGCAAACATCACATTTCATTTTATATTTCAATCATCATCATTATTACGTGCCATGTCGTGCAGTGTGGGCAATCATGGTCTTTCCATGACCATGAATGTTCTTGACAAATTTTTCTGCAGAAGTGGCTTGCCATCGCCTTCTTCTGGGCAGAGTCTTTACAAGACGGGTGACCCCAGCCATTATCAATACTCTTCAGAGATTGTCTGCCTGGTGTCAGTAGTTGCATAACCAGGACCTGTGATACGTACCAGCTGCTCATGCGACCATCCACCACCTGCTCCCATGGCTTCGCGTGACCCTAATTTGGGGGGTGGGGGATAAGCAGGTGACCTGCAGGATCTGCCAAAGGGTTTCAGTTCAAAACGGTGACCTTTTTTGCCCCCATAGATGTTGCCCAGGCTGCTGAGTTCCTCCAGAATTTTGTGTGTGTTGCTTGAACTTAGGGCATCTGCAGATTTTCTCTTGTTTGTGACCTGCAGGCTAGCAGAGGGAAGGAGCACCCTACACCTCCTTTGGTAGGAAAGTATCTCCACTCTGCCTCTGAGAATTCTCTTTTTTTGTCGCATTTACATGTAACAGATGAAACAAATCTTTAAACTGTCTTATCTTTAAATGTCCATCTGTCAATCTAAAAGCCTCTTCAACGCCACCATATCTCTACAAAATTCTTCATTCCCTTTGGGAGGCCAAAGAAAGCACTGAGGCAACACTGAACTTCTTGTACTCCATGTTGGATAGACCACCCTGTCCACATGCTCAGCACCAGACCCCTGAAATGTCAATGCAGAAAATAATCAAGAGAACAGAGGAAGGGGTTGATGAATGTTATCAAAGCTTCCCAGAAAAAAAAGGAGTAACTTCTGGTAATGCTCAATCCTTGACATTTCAACATGAAGGTGGATCATTTGGGATAGTGCAGAGGTCCAGCATAGTGTAAATGCTGGAAGAAACACTTCATCTCCTAAATGTCCTATCTGCACATTCTCATCTTGCACAAATCAATCTGCCTGTACCAGGATGTGCAGGTCCCACATTGGGCTTCTCGTTGCTTATATTTCCTCCAATAAGCATGGTCATAATTCAAAGCAATAGCATGGATATTGATTTCTCTAATTTCCAATAATGTCTCTCTCCACTCTCATTCTTCCTCGTTCCACTCACCATTCTGATTCCCTTCTCTTCTCCACACCTGCCTATCACATCCCACTGGTGCCCCTCCTCCTTCCCTTTCTCCTGTCATCCAGTCTCCTCTCAGATTCCTTCTTCACCCCTTTACCTTTTCCACCTATCACCTCCCAGGTTCTCACTTCATCCCTTCTCCTCCTTCACGTATCACCTTCCAGCTTGTCCTCCTTTCCCTCTCCGCACCTTCTTATTCTGACATCTTCTCCTTTCCTTTCCAGCCCTGATGAAGGGTCTCGGGCCAAAACATCAACTGTTTATTCATTTCTATAGATGCTCCCTGACCTGCTGAGTTCCTTCAGCATTTGGTGGTGTCATAAGTCGGGTGTTGAATCAGGACCCAACTGTAGGACACAGACACTGGCGTCCGGGAAACAGGACGGGATGCAGTCTAGGCAGGGGAAGCAGGACCAGGATGAGGGACTGGGAACAAGGAGCCTGGGGTGGACTCCGAGCCCGAGACTGGACAAGGACCTAGAACCTGTGTCTTGCCTCGGGCTCGGACCCCCAAACCCAAGCAAGGACATGACAAGGCTTGGCTGGGGAATTGTGGTCTTGAGGCTTGAGGCTGGAGGCTGCAGGCTTGGAGCCTGGGGAACTCGGAGGCTGGAGCTAGGGGCAGACTAGGAACTGTACATCAACATGGAGCCGGGACTTCTCCTCCGACAAGCCAGGACTCATCTGTAACTCCACACCAAGGTGGGGCAGGACCATCTGTCGGGTAACGGCAGAACAGCCTGACCTACCCGACGGAGGCAAAGACAAGACAGATTCCCCCTGCAGGGCAACAGCAGAACAGCCTGACTTACCCCACAGAAGCAAGGACAAGACAGATCTCCCCGCAGGGCAACAGCAGAACGGCCTGACTTACCCCACAGAGGCAAGGACAGGAAGAGACAAACACCAAAGAACGACAGACAGTTCCATCTCTGCCTCGGGGTTGCTCCGTGTAGTATCACAGCCAGCAGCCTTGTCTGGCTACAGAAGCAACCAGATCCCTACCTAGCTCAGAGTGGCTGACAGCCACCCAGCTGGACCAGGAAACAGCTGAATCTATCCCACTATGGCAGCTCCAACTACTACCAGCAAGGCTCCCAGAAGCCTTGGTTCTCCAACACAGCCCCAAGGATGGCAAGAGTCCATTCTAGCCTTCCACCAGTCATCTGTGCCGTGAGAATCTTGACAAGACAACCACAACACGACACTCAATACCAGGGCCACTTATATTCCCAGTTCCAATATGAGCCTCAGGAGCTTCTAGTTAAGTCCAACGGCAGCAAGGGACCGCTGGAAAACCCGGAGTCCGGAGTACGCGGACCGGTCCACGGACTTCGGACTGAACCACCATAGGTGTGTGTTATTCTGTATTTCCTGCATCTGCAGAATCTTTTGTGTTTGCTTCCATGAACAAGTTTTTTTTTTAGGTAGTTTTTTGTTTTATTTTAGATTTAAAGATGGGTCTGCCACAGGATTGAAACATTTGGTTGGGTGAAAGGTGCTTTTTGGGTCATTAATTAACCACTAAATAAATGCTCATACAGGTCATTACTGCATTCTCGTTACCTCATTAGTGTCAGCCTGAAATGTTGACCGTTTATTCCTCTCCATAGATGCTGCCTGACCTGCTGAGTTCCTCCAGCATTTTGTGTGTGTTGCTCCGGATTTGCAGATCTGCAGAATCTCCTGTGTTTATTCTTTTAATATCTTTAGTTTTAGTCATCCGGTTTTACAGGCAATGCAAGAAAGATCAAAGTTTGTTTAATACCGGCAGATGAAACCATCCAGATATCCTTTAGTTCTTAAAATCTTTTCTGCTTGAGCATGTTTTATCTTTTTTTTAAAAAAAATTCTAAAATAATTGATGATGCCAAAGGAGATTCTCAGGTGTGGAATCTACAATTCCTCAGACCTGCATGGTCCGAGCTAAACGAACTGCATTGGTAAAGATAACATTTTCCCAACCTTTCAATGAAATGTAACATAAATATTTTAAGATTCATTCCGTGTTCTTTCCTGATTCAGCAGCAAAAGGTGTTCACAGGAAAAGGAGACACTATGTATGTTAAAGATTAAAATAAACTACTTTATTAGAGTTATATAAAGATAATGCTTTCTGGATTAAAATGCATGTCTTGTGGGGAGAGGTTGGTGAGCGAGGGCTTTTCTCTTTGGAGCGCAGGAAGATCAGAGATGACATGAAAGAGGTGTACAAGATGATTACAGGCATAGATCAAGTGGATAGTCAGTGATTTTATTTCCCAGGGCAGAAATGGCTAATATGAGAGGGCATAATTTTAAGGTGATTGGGGGAAAGTATAAGGGGAGGGTGGGGGATGTCAGAGAGAGCTTTTCTCACACAGAGAGCGGTGGGTGCATGGAGCCCACTGCCAGGGGTGGTGGTAGAGGCAGAAGCATTGGAGAAAGTGAAGAAAATCTGAGATAGTCACATGGATGATAAAAAATGGAGAACTATGTAGGAGGTAAGGTTTAGATTGATCTTAGAGTAGATTAAAGGGTCGGCACAACATTGGGCTGGGGAGTCTCTGTAATAGCCAATGATTCCTTAGAGTTAGTAAGATAATTGTCTGATAGTTGTTGTGTGCCTGCATCTTTACTTGCTTGCTATGCCAATTGGTTCCAGTTACCTGCTATGCAAACAGAAAATATGCTCCCAAGGACCTTTCTTACATCAGTTGGGCATACACCATCTGTACCACATTGGCCCCACCCCCAACTTTATTTTCGCCCTTGCCTTGTCACGACACCAAGGCACCATCATCGTATGTTGCCCCAAAACTTCAATCCATCTCTAGAACGTCTTGCAAATGTACGGACAGCGGCAGTGTGAAGTTGAGCCTCAGTAGATGTGGTCTGGAACTCAGGGCCTAAGGGGCAGTGGAAAGGGTTGCACCAGGAGTTGGGCATCCATGGGAGGGTGGAAGTGCAGAGAGGGCAGCATTCCATTGTGTCGCCTGAGGAAGTGATGGTCTCTGCTGTTCTCCCAGGTCATTGTGTTGGCTTGCATTGCAACCTTGACTAACAGCAGACTTTTGTTATTCTAAGAGAGCCATAAAAATAAACGAGCATTGCACTGATTAACTACAGGACACTGCCTCCTTTTCCCAAAGTACTCATTGACTCCAGCAATGTAGGTACTTACGCGTCTGCTTTGAAATTACAATCGATGGAAAAAATATGCTGAGTTAATTATAAAATACTCAAGCACTGTCTTCAGAGGCTTTAATATCAAAGAGAAAAATTGCCTGGTGCGAAACAATCATTTGCTCCTTGTCAAGCTCAAGTTAAAGAACTAATTTTGGAGCCACAATTCAGTGACTTTGTTCATTTGTAATGCTCTGCTAATCTCGGATGCAGCTGGTAATCTGGCAGAAGGTCTTTATTAGCTCTCTAGTGAACAGCAGCAATCTGAAGTGGTGTTATTTGCTGTTGAAGATGTGTGTTTAAAGACCTTTAACATCAAATTGAGAACTTTTATTCATTTTGACCAGTGCTCAGCTGTTCCACATTCACAGAAGACAGGGAAATAGAATTAGATTTCCTCCTTTCTGGAATGATTAATATAAAAGTGTGTTATTAGCCATAGTTTCCAGCATTTTAATAACTAGGCACTTGAGCAACTTTGAGTTATCTGTACAGGTTTTAGCAGTTTCTGCTGTCTATTAACTCTATCCACAGACACTTTTGACATTCCCAGTGCAAATGCATATCTATTCCACGATGAACATAGAAACATAGAAAACCTACAGCACAATACAGGCTGTTCAGCCCACAATGCTGTGCCGAATATGTACTTACTTAGAAATTACCTAGGGTTATCCATAGGCCTCTATTTTGCTAAGCTCCAAGTACCTGTCCAGGAGTCTCTTAAAAGACCCGATTGTATCTGCCTCCACCACCAGCGCCAGCAGCCCATTCCATGCACTCACCACTCTCTGCATAAAAAACTTGCCCCTGACATCTGCTCTGTACCTGCTTCCAAGCGCCTTAAAACTGTGCCCTCTCGGGTTAGCCATTTCAGCGCTGGGAAAAAGCCTCTGACTATCCACACGATCAATGCCTCTCATTGCATACACCTCTATCAGGTCACCTCTCATCCTCTGTTGCTCCAAGGAGAAAAGGCTGAGTTCACTCATCCTATTCTCATAAGGCATGCTCCCCAATCAAGGCAACATCAATGTAAATCTCCTCTGCACCCTTTCTACGGCTTCCACATCCTTCCTGTAGTGAGGCAACCAGAACTGAGAACAGTATTCCAAGCAGGGTCTGACCAGGGTCCATTGTAGCTGCAACATTACCTCTTGGTTCTGAAACTCAAACCCACGGTTGATGAAGGCCAATGCACAGAGTCAACCTGCGTAGCAGTTTTGAGTGCCCTATGGACTCGGACCCCAAGATCCCTCTGATCCTCCACACTGCCAAGAGACTTACCAGTAATACTATATTCTGCCATCAAATTTGACCTATCAAAATGAACTACTTCACACTTATCTGGGTTGAACTCCATCTGCCACTTCTCAGCCCAGTTTTACTTTCTATCAATGTCCAGCTGTAACCTCTGACAGCCCTCTACACTATCCACAACACCCCCAACCTTTGCTTCATCAGCAAATTTACTAATCCATCCCTCCACTTCCTCATCCAGGTCATTTATAAAAATCACAAAGAGTAGGGGTCCCAGAACAGATCCCAGAGGCACACCACTGGTCACCAAACTCCATGCAGAATATGACCTGTCTACAACCTCTCTTTGCCTTCTGTGGGGAAGCCAATTCTGGATCTACAAAGCAATGTGCCCTTGGATCCCATGCCTCCTTACTTCCTCAATAAGCCTTGCATGGGGTACCTTATCAAATGCCTTGCTGAAATCCATATACACTGCATCTATTGCTCTTCCTTCATCAATTTTGAGGATTCACCAATCCTCAAAAAATTCAATCAGGCTCAAAAGGCACGACCTGCCCTTGACAGAGCCATGCTGACTATTCCTATCATATGATGCCTCTCCAAATGTTCATAAATCCTGCCTCTCAGGATCTTCTCCATCAACTCACCAACCACTGAAGTAAGACTCGCTGGTCTATAATTTCCTGGGCTATCTCTACTCCCTTTTTTGAATAAGGGAACAATATCTGCAACTCTCCAATCCTCCAGAACCTCTCCCATCCCCATTGATGATGCAAAGATCATTGCCAGAGGCTCATCAATCTCCTCCCTTGCCTCTCACAGTATCCTGGAGTACATCTCATCTGACCCAGAGACTTATCCAACTTGATGCTTTCCAAAAGCTCCAGCACATCCTCTTTCTTAATACCTATATGCTCAAGCTTTTCAATCCACTGTAATTCATCCCTACAATCACTAAGATCCTTTCCCATAGTGAATATTGAAGCAAAGTATTCACTAAGTACCTCAGCTATCTCCTTCAGTTCCATACACACTTTTCCACAGTCACACTTGACTGGTCCTATTCCCTTATATCTTATTCTCTTGCTCTTCACATACCTGTAGAATGCCTTGGGGTTTTCCTTAATCCTGCTCGCCAAGGCTTTCTCATAGCCCCTTCTGGCTCTCCTAATTTCATTCTTAAACTCCTTCCTGCTAGCCATATAATCTTCTAGATCTCTATCATTACCTAGTTTTTTGAACCTTTCATAAGCTTTTCTTCTCTTGTTGACTAAATTTTCAACAGCCTTTGTACACCACAATTCCTGTACCCTACCCTGTCTCATTGGAACATACCTCTGCACAGCACCACACAAATATTCCCTGAATATTTGTCGCATTTCTACTGTACATTTCCCTGAGAACATCTGTTTCCAATTTATACTTCCAAGTTCCTGCCTGATAGCTTCATATTTCCCCTTACTCCACTGTTCCTATCCCTCTCCAATTCTATGGTAAAGGAGATAGAATTGTGATCACTATCTCCAAAATGGTCTCCCACTGAGAGATCTGACACCTGGCCAGGATAATTTCCCAATACCAGATCAAGTACAGCCTCTCCTCTTGTAGGCTTATCTACATATTGTGTCAGGAAACCTTCCTGAACACACCTAACAAACTCCACCCCATCTAAACCCCTTGCTCAAGGGAGATGCCAATCAATATTAGGGAAATTAAAATCTCCTGCAATGACAACCCTGTTATTATTACACCTTTCCAGAATCTGCCTCCCCATCTGCTCCTCGATGTCCCTGTTACTATTGGGTGGTCTATAAAAAACTCCCAGTAGAGTTATTGACCCCTTCCTGTTCCTAACTTCCATCCATGGAGACTCTGTAGACAATCCCTCCATGACTTCCTCCTTTTCTGCAGATAAAGATGCACATACTTATGTGGTCAATGTAAGAGGTTTAACATCATGTGAAATTGACCAAAGAATTGATTGTGGATTTCAGGGAAGGGAAGTCAAGGGAAAATACACCAGCCCACATCAACAGGTCAGCGATGGAATGAGCAAGCAGTTTCAAAGTTCAATGCTTGAAGCAAATTTTATTATCAAAGTACATATATGTCACCTCATACAATCCTGAGTGAGATAAGGTTTCCTGTGGGCATACTCAGCAAATCAATAGAATAGTTACAAGATCAATGAAAGATCAGCCAGAGTGCAGAAGACAACAAACTGTGCAAATGCAAATATAAATAAATAGCAATAAAAAAACAAGAACATGAAATAATGAGATAAAAAGTCCTGAAAGTGAGATTATTGGTTGTAGGTATATTTCAAAGCTGGGGCAGGTGAGTATAATTATCCCCTTCTATTCAAGAGCCTGATAGTTGAGGAGTAGTAACTGTTCTTGAACCTGGTGGAGCGAGTTCTGATGCACTTGCATCGTCTACCTGATGGCAGCAGTGAGAAGAGAGCATGACCTGGGTGGTAGGGATCTCTGATGATGGAGGTTCCTTTCCTATGACAGTGTTTCATGCAGATGCTTCAAGTTCCTAGTGTGCCAACATCCTTAAAGATCTATCCTGGGACCAATATACTGATGCAATTATAAAGAAAGCATAGTAGCAGCTACTTTTCATCAGGAGTTTGAGGAGACTTTGTATGTCACCAAAAACACTCACAGATTTCTACAGATATACCATGGAGAACATTCTAACTGGTTGTGGAGAGGCCACTGCAAGGGATTCAAAAAAGCCTGCATTAAAAAGGCGACATCGATCATTAAGGACCCCCCGTCACCAAGGACATGCTCTCCTGTCATTGCTACCATCAAGACAGAGATTCATGTGGTTGAAGACACACACTCAATTGGATGGGCATCAACCTATATACACTATATCACTATTTTTATTTTTCTTTGCTCTATTTTTTGCATGACATTTAATTTATCTATCTAACTTTTTAAATTTAATATATCTGTATGTATTTATTTATATTTGTGTGTCTATTTGTTTATCTATACATTTCTGTATTTATTTGTGTGTTTATTTATTCATGCATCTATTTATCTATCTATATATTATCATTTATAGTTCTTTTTATTGTGTATTGCAACACAAGGCAACATATTTCATAACATCTGCCAGTGATATTAAAGCTGATCCAGTTTCTGACTCTGAAAAGAAGGGCATATTGGGCAAGGGCTGATGAAAGAGCATATTGGGCAAGGGCTGATGAAAGAGCATATTGGGCAAGGGCTGATGGAAGAGCATATAGGCAAGGGCTGATGAAAGAGCATATTGGGCAAGGGCTGATGAAAGAGCATATTGGGCAAGGGCTGATGGAAGAGCATATAGGCAAAGGCTGATAGAAGAGCATATGGGTAAGGGCTGATAGAAGAGCATATGGGTAAGGGCCGTTAGAAGGTCAGAGGATTTAGAAGTTTTAAGGATCCAGCAACAAAAGTTTAAGAAGAGAGAAAATTCTACCCCTGTAGAATTTCTACCCCTTAAATGGTGATGAGGAGGCATACAGGAGTGAGATAGATCAGCTAGTCAATTAATATTGCACCAACAACCTCACACACAATGTCACAAACCGAGGAGTTGATTGAGGGAATTCAGGAAGAGGACATCAGGACAACGCACACCAGTTCTCGTCAAGGGGTGAGCAGTGGAAAGTGTGGACAACTTAATTTTCTTGGCCATCAATATCTCAGAGTCTATCCTGGGCCCAGCATAACGATGTGATCAAAAAGAAGGCACAGAGGCAGCTACACTTCATTACAAGTCTGATGAGATGTGATATGTCACCAAATACTCTTGTAAATGTCTACAGAGCACTCTGACTGAATGCATCACTGCCTGGCATGAAGGCTCCAATGCACAGAATTGTAAGAAACTGTAAAGGGTTGTAGACTCAGACAGCTCCATCTTGGGCACAACCCTCAGCAGCAGCGAGGCTGCAGATTGCTGCAAATCCCCAGCAGGCCAAGCATTGTCCATGGACTGAGAAGCGGAGTTAATGTTCTATATAGATGAACTTTCATCAACGTCTCTCATAATGTTGCCAATTTAATGATAGACATGCCTACAATGTAATACTCCCACACAATACTGTCATGTAATACTCCCACATACTACTGATGTGTAATACTCCCACATACTATCGCCGTGTAATACTCCCACATACCATCGCCGTGTAATACTCCCACATACTACTGGCATGTAATACTCTCACATACTACTGGCATCCATTCAACATTGACCATCTGTGCAGTCGTAGTCCAATTTGATTCTTGCTCATTAATTGTCAAATTGCTTTTGGAAATCAAAATGCTCAGAAGAATGAGTTAGCAGCCAGGGGCCTTATTTCATTTTGGGCTTGAGATGTGACATGTCATAAAAGAGTCATAGATCATTATATCACTAAAATAGGCCCTTTGGCCCATCTGGTCCATGCTGAACTATTAATCTGCCTCTGGACCATAGACCTCCATACCCCTCCATCCATGTACCTATCCATTACCCTTTTTGGCAATTTTGGCTAGAGTTGTTCAGGAGGGTGGAAACTAATTTGACAGGGGATGGGAACCAGAGTGATAGTGCTGAGGGTGAGATAGTTGGTTTACAAACAAAGGCGGTGTGTATTGAGACTCCCAGCAAGGAGAGGCTGATGATAGGGCAAAATTTCAGTCAACAGAATAAGTTGCAATGTAAAAGGCAGACAAGATTAAAATGGCGAATATAGGACTGAAGGTGTTATATTTGAATGCATGCAGTATACAGAATAAGGTAGATGAACTTGTAGCACAGTTACAAATTGGCATGCATGACATTGTGGATATCACTGAATCATGGTTGAATGATTTTAGCTTAATGTCCAAGGATACACATAAATGCGAAAGGACAGGCAGGAAAGCAGAAGGGATGACGTGGCTCTGCTGATAAAAAAATGAAATCAAATTCTTAGAAAGAGGTGACATAGTATCAGAAGGTGTTCAGTTGCTATGGATAAAGCTAAGGAACTGCAAGGATAAAAAGACCCTGATGGAAGATGTATACAAATCCCCAAACAGTAGTAAGGATTGTGGTCTACAAATTGTAACGAGAGTTAGAAAATGCATGTCAAAAAAAAAATGTTACAATAGCCATGGGGGATTTCAATATGCAGGTTGAGTGCGAAAATCAGGTTGGTGCTGGATCCCAAGTTGGAGAATTACTAGAACACCTGCAAGATGACTTTTTACAGCAGCTTGTGGTTGAGCCTACTAGGGGATCAGCTATTCTGGATTGGTCATTGTGTAATGAACCAGAATTGATTGGAGACCGTAAGACACAAGAACCCTTAGGATCAACTTCACCCTGATAGAGTCAGATGTATCAGTATTACAATGGAGTAAAGGGAATTACAGGCATTAGAGTGGAGATGGCCAGAATAAATTGGAAAAAAAAACATTGGCAGGGATGATGGCAGAGAAACAATGGCTGGAATTTCTGGAAGCAATCTGGAAGGCACAGGATAGATACTTCCCAAAAAGGAAAAAGTATTCTAAAGGTGAGATGACTCAACCATATGGCTAACAAGTCAAAGCCAACATAAAAGCCGAAGAGACAGCATATAAAAAAGCAAAAAATAGTGGGAAGTTAGAGAACTGGGAAGCTATTAAAAACCAACAGAAGGCAACTAAAAAGTCATTAAGAAAGTAAAGATGGAATGAGAAAGTAATCAAGCCAATAATATTAAAGCGAATACCAAAAGGTTTCCTTCAGATACATAAACTGTAGAAGAGAGGCAGGAGTGGATATCAGATTTGCTGGGGTGGTAGTAATGGGTAACTAGAAAATGGTGGATGAACTGAAAAAGTATTTTGCATCAGTCTTCACTGTGGAATACACTAGCAGTATGGTAGAAATTCCAGAATGTCAGGGGGCAGAAGTGAGTGAAGTAGCCATTACTAGGGAGAAGGTTCTTGTGAAACTGAAAAGTCTGAAGTTAGATAGGTCACCTGGACCAGATGGTGTACACCACAGGGTTCTAAAAGAAGTGGCTGAAGAGATTATGGAGGCATTAGTACTGATCTTTCAAAGATCAATTGGTTCTGAAGTGGTTTCCAAAACCATTTTGCAGACTGAAAAATTGCAAATATCACTATTCTTCAAGAAAGGAGAGAGACAGAAGAAAGGAATCTATAAGCAAGTTAGTCTGACTTCAGCGGTTGGGAAGATTTTGGAACTGATTACTAAGGAAGAGTTCTTGGAGGCACAAGATAAAGTAGGCCATGGCCAGTAGGGTTTCCTCAGTGGAAAATCTTTTCTGACAATTTTGTTGGAATTCTTTGAAGAAAAAACACGCAGGATAGACAGTGGAGAATTTGTTGATGTTGTGTACTTGGATTTCCAGAAGGCTTTTAACAAGATGCCACACATGAGGCTGCTTAACATGTTAAAAGCCCATGCTATTACAGGAAAAGTACTGGCATTGATAAAGCAGTGGCTGATTGGTAGAACGCAAAGAGTGGGAATAAAGGGAACCTTTTCTGGTTGGCTGCCGGTGACTAGTGGTGTTCCACAGTGTCTGTGGTGCAAGCACTTCTGTTTACATGATATGTCAATGATTTGGATGATGGAATTGATGGCTTTGTTGCATAGTTTGCAGATGATACAAAGGTAGGTGGAGGGGCAAGTACTTTTGAGGAAGTAGAGGGGCTACAGAAGGACTTCGGTTAGGAGATGGGCAAAGAAGTGGCAAATGGAATATAGGGTCAGGAAGAGTGTGGTCATGCACTTTGCTACAAGAAATAAAAGTGTAGACTATTTTCTAAATGGGGAGAAAATTCAAAAATGGGATTCAAGGAGACCTTGCTTTGTGGATTCAGAATTGGCTTTGCCCACAGAGGGCAAAGGGTGGTTGTAGATGGTTCATGTTCTGCATGGAAGCTGATGACCAGTGGTGTCCTGCAGGAATCTGTTCTGGGACCCCTCCCCTTTGTGATTTTTATAAATGACCTAGATGAAGAAGTAGAAGGGTGGGTTAGTAATTTGCTGATGACACAAAGGTTGGGGGTGTTGTGGATAGACTGAAGGGTTGTCAGAGGTTACAGTGGGATATCGATAGGATGCAGAACTGGGCTGAGAAGTGGCAGATGGACTTCAACCCAGATGAGTGTGAAGTGGTTCATTTTGGTAGGTCAAATTTGAAAATAGAATATATTACTGGTAAGACTCTTGGAACTGTGGAAGATCTGAGAGATCTTGGGGTCTGTGTCCATATGACACTCAAAGCTGCTGTGCAGATTGACAGTGTTGTTAAGGCGTATGGTGTGTTGGCATTCATCAACCATGGGATTGAGTCCAAGAGCTGTGAGGTAATATTACAGCTATATAAGACTTTGGTCAGACCCTACTTGGAGTACGTGTTCAGTTCTAGTCACCTCACTACAGGAACGACATGGATACTATAGAGAGAGTGCAGAGGAGATTAACAAGGATGCTGCCTGGATTGGAGAATGTACCTTATATGAATAAGTTGAGTGAACTTGGCCTTTTCCCCTTGGAATAATGGAGGATGAGAGGCGACCTGATAGAGGTGTGTATAAGATGATGAGAGGCATTGATTTTGTGGATAGTCAGAGGCTTTTTGCCAGGGCTGAAATGGCTAACACAAGGGGGCATAGTTTCAAGGTGCTTGGAAATAGATAACAAGGGGATGTCAGGGGTAAGTTTTTCCACACAGTGTGTGCTGGGTGCGTGGAATGCACTGCCAGCGGTGGTGGTGGAAGCGGATACAATAGGGTTGTTTAAGAGCCTCTTGGATAGGTATATGGAGTTTAGAAAAATAGAGGGCTATGCGCTAGGGAAATTCTAGGCAGTTTCTAGAGTAGGTTACATGGTCAGCACAACATTGAGGGCCGAAGGGCCTGTAATGTCCTATAGATTTCTATGTTCTATCTCACGTGCAAAGGGACTTGGGAGTCTTTGTGCAGGATTCTCTAAGGGTTAATTTGTATGTTGAGTCTGTGGTGAGGAGCTCAAATGCAATTTTAGCATTCATTTCAAGGGGACTAGAATATAAAAACAAGGATTAGAAGGATGGGGGGGGGGGGATCTCATTGAAACATAACAAATATTGAAGGCCCTAGACAGATTAAATGTAGAAAGAATGTTTCCCATGGTGGTGGTGTCAGGACAAGAAGGCAAAGCCTCAGGATAGAGAGGCATCCATTTAAGACAGAGATGCAGAGAAATTTCTTTAGTGAGAGGGTGGCGAATTTGTTACCATAGGCTGCTGTGGGGGCCTGGTTGTTGGGTGTATTTAAGGCAGAGATTGATAGGTTCTTGATTGACCATTGCATCAAAGATTACAGGAAGAAGGCCAATGAATGGGGCTGAGGAGGGAAAGAAAAAGCATTAGCCATCATTGAATGGTGGAGCAGACTCAATGATCAAATATCCTAATTCTCCTCCTATGTCTTCTGCATGTAATGTTGAAGCTTTATAAAGCACTAGTGAGGCCTCACTTGGAATATTGTGATCAGCTTTGGGCCCCTCGTCTTAGAAAGGATGTTTTGATACTGAAGAGGATTCAAAGAAGGTTCACGAAAATGATTCCAGGATAGAACTGATTGTCAGATGAAAAGCGTTTGATGGCTCTGGGCCTGTACTCACTAGAATACTGAAGAATGAGGGGTGACCTCATTGAAAGCTATCAGCTTGTGAAAGGCATTGACAGACTGGATCTGGAGAGGATGTTTTCTGTGGTGGGAGAGTCTAGCACAAGAGGCCAGAGCCTCTGAATTGAGAGGTGTTCTTTTAAAATGGAGATGAGGGGGTATTCATTTAGCAAGAGAGTGGCGAATCTGTGGAATTCATTACCACAGGCAGCTGAGGAGGCCAAGTCTTTATGTATATTTAAGGCACAGGTTGATAGATTCTTGATAGGTCATGGCAAGAAGGGACATGGGGAGAAGGCAAGAGATTGCTTGGTGAGCGGAGGGTGCTAATGCTGAAGTAAGTGGGGAAAGGGGAGGGTCATTGCTTTGGTCTGCCTATGCATGGAAGTGAAGAGAAGGGTGCTTGCGGGTTCTAACTTTTTATTATCACTCATTCTTTGGGGCACTCTTCTGTTTTCGTGGATGTTTGTGAAGAACAAGAACTTCAGGTTGTACATTGTATGCATTTCTCTGATATTAAATGGAACCATTGAACTATGGAATTGTTGGGGCTGAGAGGAAAAATGGATCAGCCATGACGAAATAGTAAAGCAGACTTGATAGGCCAGTGGCCTAACTTTGCTCCTATGTCAATCATTCAATGGTTCAATGGCCCCATTCAACATCTGAGAAAGTATATAGTGTACAACCTGAAATTCTTGCTCTTCACAGAAGAAAACCTCAATGGTTGAAAATGACAGAAATATTAGAATCTCAAAGCCTCCCACCCCTCCCATCCACAATCAGCAGCAAAGCATCAACACTCCCCCTCCCTCTTCCCCAACTTGTTCCAGGAGGAAGCATCAATGCCTACCACACACCAAGCAAGCAATAGCCAAGTCCCCAAAGAGCCCATGATCTGCAGCACAAGAAAAAGTACAGTCCATAACCCATCATTTTGACATGCCACAGGGTCTCTCTCGCTAACAAGGGATGGAGATGTGTCACCCTTTCCACAGTGAGAGGCGGACCATCAAGTCACTATTTCGATATAACAATCAGAAGCGAAGCCCTCCTGACTGAAGAATCAACAGACTCTCTCCACAATGCCCATCGATCAAGAGAGTGATCGCGGAGATGCATAGGCTTCCGACAGCTGCACCCTTTGTCCCAATGACATTCCAGTTTTTGTTTTTTAGTGACACCAACAAGGAATCGAGTCGTCCAGAGGGGTCTCCCGAGGCCGCACACCTGAAGGCCCTGAAGGCACACATCTTCCGGGCCGCTCCTGGAGATATCGAAAACGCTAGGCCACTCGGCAACTTTGGAAGCAGGAACCCACTGTCGTGTCGAACCGTAGTTTGAGTGCAGCTGTAGACCACAGACCCCGACAGAGCCCCCAGCCACCTTGAAAAAGGAAAAAGACCATACAGTCATATGGTCTACAACAAACTTCCCTTGTGTTGAAATTGAGCCCATACCCTCCAGTTGAACTGGGAGCTTGTTCCACACTATCACCACCCTCTGAGTGAAGAAGTTTCACCTCAGGTTCCCCTTAAACATCTCACCTTTCACCCTTATCCCATCACCTGTGGTTCTAGTCCACCTTAGTGGATGTCATCAAGGACTCCTGCAAACTTCTATTGCATTTCTCTCTATATTCCTTCCATTTGCATGATTTTTGTTGTGATTTGTAGCGGGTTATTGAGCTTGCACTGTATATTGTGCACCACTGTAAAGTGGCAATTAGTGCAACACTATAACAGCTTGGGGGGTCAGAGTTCGGATTTCCTTTCCCGCATCATTTGTAAGGAGTCCTCTGCGTGGAATGTGAGGCTTTTCCCTGGGTGCTCTCGTTTCCTCTCACAGTCCACAGACATACTGGGTAGGTTAATAAGCCATTGTAAATTGACCCATGATTAGATTAGGGTTAATTGGGCTTGGGTTTGTCATGGGTGGCATGGGTGAAAGGGCCAGAGGGACCTACTCAGCACTATATCACTAAATAAATAAAAAAGACAAATTTCAGTGTATGTAAGACAATGGTAACAAACCTGATTCCAATTCTAAATTAGAACAAGTATTTCATGAGATAATGTTGTCATGGAGATCTACAGCCCTTCTGCCCACCAAGTCCATGCTAACCTTTTTGCCCATCCACGCCAATTCCATTTGTGTTCATGAGCACCATGCCTTTCCCTGTCTTGTCTATTTAACTGTCTGTATAGATGACTCTTGAACTTAGTAATTATATCCGATTCCACCAGAATATGGGGTTTCTGGCTTCCTTGAGCCTCATCCATCTCGTCGGTATTTGGGCAAAGTTTGTGTTTTGAGTTTCTCATGAGAGTCATACAAAGTTCAAAGTAAATGTATTATCAAAGTACATATATGTCACCATATACCACCCTGAGATTCATTTTCTTTCAGGCATTCTCAGTAAATACAAAGAAAGACAATCAGATCAATGAAAAACCATACACAAAGGTGAGCCAACAGCCAATGTTCAAAAGACAACAAAATATGCAAATACAATACAAAAAAAGAAAATGCAAAATAATAATAAAGAAATAAGCAATAAATATTGAGAACATGAGTTGTAGAGTTCTTGAAAGGGAACTCATAGGTTGTGAAACCAGTTCAGTGATAGGGTGAGTGAAGTTATCTCCTCTGGTTCAGAAGCCTGATGGTTGAGAGGTAATAGCTGTTCCTGAACCTGGTGATGTGGGTCTTGAAGCTCCTGCACTACCTTCCTGATGGCATCAGTGATAAGAGAGCGTGACCTGGGTTGTGGAGTTCCTTGATGATGGATGCTGCTTTCCTGCAACAGCAATCCTTGTAACTGCGCTCAAAGGTGGGGAGGGCTTTACACGTGATGGACGGCATAGAACTACAGTTTTTAGTGACATGCCAAATGTACACAAAAATCCAAAAGGGGAGGAGAGAGCTCACCTTTACCCTTTTCCCCAGGTCAAGGCACTTGTAAGTCTCAGCCCTAACCATCTACTATTTATCCCTCCCCATAGATGCTGTGTGACCTGCAGAATTCCCCCAAGGTTTTGTGTGTGTTACTGAGTATAAATCTCCACCTTAAATGCACTCAGTGACCACTTCCTCCACTACCCCACATGATTAGCGAGATCACGGAGCAGAATTCAGTCTCAGAAGAACATAGAACGTAGAATACAGAACATTCTGTTCTACGTTCTACATTGGCAGAATGGCAGAGAAAAGCACAGTACAGGTTGTTGTGCCTGCTCTTAGATCAATCTAACTTTTCCCTCTTACACAACCCTGCATTTTTCTTTTATCCACGGGCCTATCCAAGAATCTCTTAATTGGCCCTAATGCAATTGCCATTACAACCACCCCTGGTAACATGTTCCATGCACCCACCACTCTGTAAAAAACTTACATCTGGCATCTCCCCTATATTTTCTTCAAATCACCTTAAAATTATGCCTCTCATATTAGCTATTTCCACCCTGGGAAAACGTTTCTGACTATCTACTTGATCCATGCCTCCTATCATCTTATACACCTCTGTCAAGTTGCCTCTCATCCCCCTTTGCTCCAAAGAGAAAAGCCCTGGTTCAGGCGGTTTATCTTTGCAAGGCTCGCTTTCTAATCCAGGCTGCATCCAGGCAAGCTGGTGGAGGCATTTGTAACTCTTAATGTGCAAATCTCAGAGCTTTCTTTTCTATGTAAGCAGAGAATTACCATAAAATATTCCTCTGTGTTGTAAATACGATGGCAGAGAGGCAGTCAATAGACCTTTGGCAATGTGCTACTGAATCTAACAAACAGAAAGATTATGATTCTAAATAAGTAATTGTGCCTTTTGGAGGGAGAGTGATTCTATCAGAAAGCACTCATGGGTGGGGGGAGTCAGAAGGAGGAAGAGAATGGGCCAGTACTGCTTTTGGAAACGTTATGCATTGCTGCAAAGCGATGATTGAAGTCTTTGTGAGTATTGTCAAAAGCGACCTGTGGTATAGTGGATCACTGACTGATCCCATTGTCAACGAACTGCAGAGGAGAACAAAGCAACAGCAGAAGAACTGATAATAATGATAACAGCAGATAAAGAAACCTCTACTACAGTAACCATCTGGCTCAGCTTCACAACAATAGCACCAGCAACTCTTTATATTCAAGGCAGAAAACCAAATAATGTACGACCACAGACCATCTGAATTTTCACCCTATGTCCAGTTACAGGCTTTAAAATCTCCAAAGTTCAAAGTAACTTTATTATCAAAGTATACTATATGTTACCCTGAGATTCATTTTCGTGCAGATGTTCATAATAAATTTTCTTTCTTCTTCTTCCGCTGTCCACCGATTTCAATGCTGACTGTGCTGAGAGTTTAGTCTCTGCAGGCACGTTTATGGACCACAAGACCAGCATTGGATCGGCACTGTCTTCCACATCGTTTGCATTTGTGATTTGACTGGTCTAGCACCGAATGTCTGCGTTCATGACCTGCTTCATATTTCTTCTCCCTTTTCTCCTCCACAGCTGGGATTGACTTCTTGACAATGTAGCGCCAACTTCTTCTGTCCAAAGCATCTTTCTCCCAGGTGTTGACATTCATGTCAGTGTTCTTCATATGGCGCTTGAGCTCATCTTTGCAGCGCAGCTTCTGACCACCATGCTTCCTCGTTCCTTCATGTAGCTCACCATAGAAAACAGCTTTGAGTAAACGATCATCGCTCATTCTTGTGACATGACCGGTCCAACGCAGCTGAGAAGCTGTGATGAGCTATTCTGTGCAGACAGTTTCAGCACGTTTGAGCACCTCCACATCTGGTACCCTCTCTTGCCACTTGATGAGTAATATTTGGCGTAAATACCGAGAAACATAATAGAATCAATGAAAAACCGCATACATAAACAACCAATGTGTAAAAGAGAACAAGTGCAGATACAATTTGCACTCTGCATTTTTGTGCAGATACAAAAAAGAAATAATAATTAAAAAATAATAAACATTTGAGTACATGGGTTGTAGAGTCTTTGAGAGTGAGTCACTAGATTGTGGAATCATTTCAGAGTTGAGGTGAGTGAAGTTATCGTGTCAGTTCAGCAGCCTGATGATTGTAGAGTAGTAACTGCTCCTAGATCTGGTGATGAGAGACCTAAAGCCCTTGTACCTTCTGCCCAAAGGTGGTATTGAGAAGAGAGCATGGCCTGGGTGCTGGTGGTCCATGATGATGGTTGCTGCTTTCTTGTGGCAGTGCTCACTGTAAATGTTCTCTATGGTAGGGAGGGCTTTGCCTGTGATGGACTGGGCTGTTTCCACCACTTTCTCTACCTTGGACAGCTCCTCTGAACCTTCCCTCCTCTCACATTGAATGCATTTGAAGGGTACTTCTTGTCCTCTGCTATTGATGGAATCTGTAAAATAAAGTCCCACTTTGATCATTTGTAAACCAATGAAATGACTAAATACCCAAAAAAGGAACACAGTTATTACCCTACAACTATCAGTCTCTTGAACCAACATGGATAATTTTTTTTATTATTTATGTGGATTAGGTCCCTCTGGCCCCTCAAGGCCAGGAGTCCCCCAGTCTAAGCACAGGACCATATACAATGACCAATTAACCTACCAGTTGTTAGGTCTTTGGACTGTGGGAGGAAACTGGAGCACCCCAAGGAAACCCATGCAGTCATTGGAAGAGTGTTCAAGCTTGTTGCAAGCAGTGGCAGGAATTGACCCAGGTCACTGGTAATGTAAAGCTTTACACTAGTTCTTTCACTTCAACTCTGAACTGATTCTACAACCTACAGACACACTTTCAAGGACCATACAACTCATGTTCTCAGTATTATTATTTTTATTTGCACAGTTTGTCTTCTTTTGCATAAAAAACACGAAATGCTGGCCAGAGGGTTTCGGCCCGAAACGTTGTTATTACTTCCACCCATAGATGCTGTCTGGCCTGCTGAATTCTGCCAGCATTTCGTGTGCTTTTTTTAAATTTACTTCCAGCATCTGCAGATTCACTCATGTTGTCTTCTTTTGCAATTTGGTTGTTTGTCAGTGTGTTGCCCTTAAGGCATTTATTTAGCTTTATTGCATTTTCGCTTTGAATAATTCATTTGTAACTATTTTCTACTTAAAGTTAAGGTTGATAATTACATTGCAGTTGTTGAAGGTAAATTCATTATCTGTGATGTTTCACAGCATGTGATGACGTCACACCCGGTTTTGCCGTGCCTTGTGGGTAAATACCGATTTGGAGAAATAGGAAGGCAGGGGCTTGCGTGTGCAAGATCTTTTCTTTCTTTCTTTCTTTCTTTCTTTCTTTTTCAATCTTTTTATTGAGTTTCATATATATATAAGAAAAAAACATAACATAATAATGAATAGGTTATAAATACAATAGGCTTGAAATTACATTAGTAATAGGATAATAATATCCTATTAAACATCAACAAAAAAAAGTACATTAATCAATCAA
This sequence comes from Hypanus sabinus, assembly GCF_030144855.1. Classification (NCBI taxonomy): domain Eukaryota; kingdom Metazoa; phylum Chordata; class Chondrichthyes; order Myliobatiformes; family Dasyatidae; genus Hypanus; species Hypanus sabinus. The sequence goes on from NC_082718.1 coordinate 30,160,444, forward strand.
GTCTATATAATTATATATAAAAAAAAACAAAAATAATCATCAAAAGAAAAGGAAAAAAATTTTGAAAATATATCAAAGAGAATATATATTGAAAAAAACACTAAACTAAACTAACATGGGCAATAATAACAGTTTATAAGTATATGATAGTGTCAAAAAAAAACTCCGGAACTCCATACCTGAACAAGAATAAGCGGAGAGAAGGTCTGAAAAAGGCCAAATTAATTCATATGAAAATGTCGAATGAACGGTCCCCAGGTTTCTTCAAATTTAATTGATGAGTCAAAAATAGTGCTTCTAATTTTTTCCAAACTCAGATAAGAAATAGTTTGAGAAAACCACTGAGACGTGGTAGGAGGATTTACTTCTTTCCAGTTTTGTAATATAGACCTTCTGGCAATTAATGTTACAAAAGCAATCATTTGTCTGATTGGAGGGGAAAATTGATTACCATCCTCATTTGGTATACCAAAAATTGCAGTAATAAAATGAGGTTGTAAATTGATATTCCAAATTGAGGAAATGGCACCAAATATGTCCTTCCAATAGTTATGTAAAGTGGGACATGACCAAAACATGTGGGTCAGTGAAGCCACTTCTAAATGACATCTGTCACATTGAGGGTTAATATGAGAATAGAATCGAGCAAGCTTATCTTTAGACATATAAGCTCTATGTACAATTTTAAATTGTATTAAAGCATGTTTAGCACATATAGAAGAGGAATTAACCATTTGTAAATTTTTTTCCCATTTATCTGTTGATATATTGTATCGAAGTTCTTTTTCCCATTCTTGTTTAATTCTATCTGATATTTCTGGTTGTATCTTCATAATCATGTTATAAATAAAAGCTACTAATCCCTTCTGACAAGGATTAAAGGTGAAAATCAAATCTGAGAAATCCAATGGAGTTGAATTGGGAAAAGATGGTAGAACTTTATGTAAGAAATTTCTAATTTGTAAGTATCTAAAAAAATTAGATTTAGGTAATTTAAATTTGTTGGAAAGTTGGTCAAAGGACATCAAAGTACCTTCAAAAAAAAGATCACGAAAACATTTTATACCTTTCCTTTTCCATATGCTAAAAGCTTGATCTATCAATGAAGGTTTAAAAAAAAATTAAGTAAAATAGGGCTATCAAGAACAAAGTTTTTCAGAGTAAAAAACTTACGAAATTGAAACCAAATTCGTAGTGTATGTTTGATAACAGGATTAGATATCTGTTTATTGAATTTAACTAAATCAGCAGGAAGAAAAGAACCAAGAACGGAGAATATAGAATATCCCTTTACCTCACTACATTCCAAATTTACCCACTGTGGACGCAATGGTGAGTCCAAATCTAGTTTCCAATACGTTAGGTTACGAATATTATTCGCCCAATAGTAAAATCTAAAGTTAGGTAAAGCTAAACCACCATCTTTTTTAGATTTTTGTAATTGCCTTTTACTTAACCTGGGGTTTTTATTTTGCCACACAAATGAGGAAATTTTTGAATCAACGTTGTCAAAAAAAGATTTAGGAATAAAAATTGGTAAGGCTTGAAATAAATATAAAAATTTCCGTAAAATCATCATTTTAATAGCATTAATCCGACCAACTAATGATAGGAATAAGGGAGACCATCTTGTAGTAAATTGTTGAATTTGATGAAGCATAGGTAAAAAATTCAGTCTAAATAAATCTTTATATTTCTTGGTGATTTTTATACCTAAATAGATAAAGTTATCAGTAACAACTTTAAATGGTATCCTGTCATTCAATAAGGTTTGCATGTTTAAGGGGAATAATTCACTCTTATCTAAGTTTAATTTATAACCAGAAAAACTACCAAATTGAGCCAACAAGGATAAAATAGCGGGAATAGACCTGTTAGGATCAGAAATATATAACAGCAAGTCATCAGCATAAAGTGATAATTTGTATAACTTCTCATTACGGGTGATACCAAAAATATTAGGAGATTCACGAATAGCAATGGCTAAAGGTTCTAATGCAATATTAAATAATAAAGGACTTAAAGGACAACCTTGTCTCATACCATGAGATAATTGAAAAAAAGAGGATCTATAATTATTTGTAAGAACAGAAGCAACAGGTTTATAATATATTAATTTAATCCATGATATAAAATTAGGACTAAAATTAAAATTTCTCAATGCATTAAATAAGTATGTAAGTATGTCCATTCAACTCTATCAAAAGCTTTTTCAGCATCTAATGAGATAACACATTCTGGGGTTGTGGGTGATGAAGTATAAATTATATTGATCAATTTTCTAACATTAAAAAAGGAATACCGATTCCTAATAAAACCAGTTTGATCTTCTGAAATAATCTGTGATAGTACCTTTTCTAATCTAATGGCTAAAATTTTTGTAAGAATCTTAGAATCTACATTTAATAATGATATAGGGTGATAAGATGCACATAAAGTAGGATCTTTATCTTTTTTAAGAATTAGAGAGATAGTAGCTTCATAAAAAGATTGAGGTAATCTCTTCTTAACAAACGCATCATTAAAGATTTCACATAACCAAGGAGAAAGTAAAGAAGAAAAAGTTTTAAAAAATTCTACAATATAACCATCAGGGCCAGGAGCTTTCCCTGAATTCATTGATGAGATAGCCTCTCTTATTTCGGCCATAGAGATAGGAGCATCAAGCAAGCTACGATCTTCATCTATCAGTTTAGGAATATTCAAATTGTTAAAAAAATTATCCATCATGGACAGGTCACCATCAAATTCTGATTGATATAAAGATTTATAAAAATCTTGAAAAGTGTTATTGATTTCTTTATGATCAGTAGTTAAATATTAATAATTTGTCGCTTAGTCGAAATAGCTTTTAATTGATTAGCTAACAATTTACCAGTTCGATCACTATGAATATAAAATTGAGCCCTGGTCTTGATTAATTGATTCTCAATTGATAATAATAATCTATGTTCCATTTGAAGCTCAACTCTCTTCTTATAAAGTTCTTTGGTAGGAGTAACGGAATAAATCTTATCAATAATTTTATCTACCAATAAAGCTATATCTAAATATCTTTGTTTTCTTTTACCAATGGAATATGAGATAATTTGTCCACGGATAAAAGCCTTGAAGGAGTCCCAAAGTATTCCTCTATCAATCTCTTTGGTATAGTTTGTTGAAAAAAATAAGTTAATTTGTTGTTTTATAAAGGTAATAAATTCTGGATCTTGAAGCAAAGTAGCGTTGAGTCTCCAAGATCTAGTATTAATGGAAGAGTCCGAGATCTTGATAGATAACTTCAAAGGTGCATGATCCGAAATGGCAATAGAATCGTATTTACAATCAGTAACATCTGTTAATAAACGATGATCAATAAGGAAATAATCAATTCTAGAATAACTATGATATACATGTGAAAAAAATGAAAATTCTTTATACGTGTGCAAGATCAACACGAGAAAAGCACCATTTCTACGCACTAAGAAACATCATAGAAGCAATGTTGTAAGTTCATATGACAGTCGATATGTTGAAGTAAAAATGTTAATGCTAATTCTGTTAAAAGAAATGAAGGTTGATAAAGTTTATTTTCTTGTACTATTGAAAGCGTTGCTGGAAAGTTTGTGTTGAAGTGTATTTAAAGCTGTTGATGGCGTAGGTAGAATCTGACTGTATGGTGTAGTTTAATGAGACTTTAATGTAATATAGTTTGTTGTAGTTTTACTTTTACAAGTATTTATGACGTAAATGTGATGCCAAGAAGGAAACAAATACTGTATACATTTTGTATTGTTTTATCAACAGTTTTCACCATACGTTAATGTGGAAGAGCGAACAGTAAATGGTTAATCTTACTGTGAGCCTGTCCTCATTGGCTACGGTTTAACTTGGTGTTTAGTTCTTAGTTTCCACACACTGCATGAGTGCAGTACAGTCAGTCTTAGATTATTTATGAATTTCCACAGGTTCGATTACATTTCTTTATTTTCCCTGTAAATGTCTGCAAGAATCATGGTAACATTTGCATAATTTGATGAACTATGAACTTCAAACTTTGAACCAGTCTGTTTGAGGTGGAGACCTGACCTTTTGGAGTGGAACCCAGAAACTGTGGCAAGTGACAGAAGCTCGTCTTGATGGTACTCTCTGACCATCACCTCAGCCCAGCTCTGCTGGCCGCTGGTCAAGGAGGACTTGGAGGAACACGAGTCTGTAGATGCTGAAATCTATTGGAGGAATTCCTAATGGAGGATCTTGACCTGAAACGTAGACAATTCTTTCCCTTCCCACAGATACTGCTCAACCTGGTGAGTTCCTCTAGCAGATTATTTGTCTTGGAGGATCTCCCTGTTATATCATACTGTGCCCCAAACTTCTGTGAAGACCACCCACTGAAGAAACAGTTACCCCCAAAATTTAAACATTTTGGAGATTTACTCCATTTCCTTAAAAATTTTTGAACTGATATTTTCCCTGTAAGATTATTTTAGTTATTTGGTGATAGAGCGCAGAATGGGCCCTTCCAGCCCTTGAGCCACACCACCCAAGGAACCTAACGAACTTGATTTAACCCTAACCTAATCATGGAACAACTTACAATGACCAATTAACCTACCTGGTACATCTTTGGACTGTTGGAGGAAACCAGAGCACCTGGGGAAAACACAGACTTTCCACAGAAAGAATGTACAGAGACTCCTTACAGAATAGCGCTGGAATTGAACTCTGAACTCTGGAATGCTCTGGGCTGTAACAGCGTTCCGCTGAATGCTACATTACCCTTGCTCGAGGCCATCAGTGTGGAGAGAGATTCTGTAACATTGCGAGATGGAGCTGGGTCTGGTTGACCTCGTTAAGTCCTAATTTTTATTGCATAATGAGGCTTCGTTCAGCACAGCCACCCACCTTCCGGGCGGGGGACGATGAGGCTGCCTGCAAATCCACAATAAAATACCCAAAGGTCCTTGTTAAAAAAAACATCTGGTAGTTGTTCATTATATCAGAAAGTGGTCGAACTGTGAGGTCAAAACATATTGATGGAACATTTATTTTTCACCAACTTATATTCACATCAGCAATCAGAGTACATGCATTGTTTTAGATGGCTGCAAAGATGCTCTCAATTGCAGGAGAGAGATATTTTTCTAAAGATTTTGCAGTTTGCTGTTCACAGTAAAGTTTGTTATTAAACCTGAGCTTAATTATTACTGTGCCCAGTAGAAAAATCACCTGATCACCCTTAGCTCTTCACTAATGCACCTAAATATATCACTTGTTCCCTCATACTGATCAGCTCCCTTCTCAGACCTGACATAGGGTGTTGACCTAAAGTGTCAACAGTTCCCTTCCTCCCACAGATGCTGCTCGACCCACCAAGTTCCTTCAGCAGATTGCTTGCTGCGCGTAATCCTGATGATGGATAAATCACTTATTTATTGAGATACAGTACAGAATAGGCCCTTCCATCCCTTCCAGCCAAACAACCCCCTGATTTAACCCTTGCCTAATCACAGAACAATTTATAATGGCCAATTAACCTACCAACCAATATATCATTGGACTGTGGGAGGAAACCAGAGCACCCGGTGGAAACAGGCAAACCGTATAAATTCCTCGATCTGCTGTTCAGGAATGAGACAGGACAGGTGAAGTTTGTGTAGGGGAACACTTTGATCCAGTGAACACAATGCCTTTAATTTCAAGTATGCAAAAAGATAGGCCTGAGTTCACAGGCTGAGATTCTAAATTGGAGAAATTTAGTTTTGATGGCATCAGAAGGAATTTGGCAAGTGTGGACTGTGACAGGCTGTTTTCCAGCAAAGGTGTACTTGGTAAGAGGGAGTGCTTCAAAAGTGAAATTTTGAGAGTATGAAGCGGAGTGTAGTGTAGTTTGAGTGTAGGGAACATCAGTTTTCAGGAGATATTGAAGCCCTGGTTAAAAAAAAAGTGCATAGCAGGTAGGAACAAATGAGGCACCTATGCAGTATAAGAAATGTAAGCGAATGCTTAAAGAAATGAGGAAGCTTAAAAAAAGGCATGAGGTTGCCCTAGAAGACGAGGTGAAGGAGAGCCCCAACAGATTCTATGACTGTGACATCAATGACTCCTTTGGGTGCTCCTTGGTCTCGCGAGTGGCGGAGACTCAGTGATAGCGGTTTATAAGATTATGAGAGCCATAGATACAGTAGACAGTCGATAACTTTTTTCCTCCCCAGGGTCATTTGTCTAATGCCAGAGTGAATATATTTAAGCAAGAGGGGGTAAATTCAAAGGAGATGTGCAAGGCAAGATTTATTAGAAAGTTACAGTGTCTGGAATGTGCTCCCTCAAGTGGTGGTGGAGGCAGATGCGTCTAAGAGTCTTTTGGACTGGCACATGAATGTGCAGAGAGTGGAGGGATATGGACATTGTGTCAGCACAAGGGGTTAATTTGGTTGGGCATTTAATTAATAGTTGGATTAGTTAGACACAACATCATGGGCTGAAAGGGTTCTTCCTGCATTTTGTTCTACGTTCCAACAAGGCGAGAGAGAGGATTTCTAAAGGGATGTGAAGGGAATGTTTTTCACTCAGAGGCGGAATCCTGGAATGCACTGTCTGGAATGGTGGTAGATACAAACACAGTAGAGGATTTTAAGAGATGTTTAGATAGGCACATGGATCTGAGGAAGATGGAGGGACATGGGCATTGTGTAGGTAGGAGGGATTAGTTATTTAGGGGGTTTTTGATTTACTTTCTAGTTGGTTTGGCACAACACTAAGGGCTGAAGGAACTGCTCCTGTGTGATACTCTTCAATGTTCCACATCTGATGGTTTATTTTTACAACTTAATGTAGCAGATCTTCTGGCAGCAACTCATCACATTAAGCACTTCCTAAATTCTACTCCACAGAATGTTTTCTCTGCACTCTGGGCCACACAGTTACAGAATCGCACTCCTATGGGCCAAGTATTTCCTAAAGCCCCTTTACACTTTCAACTTCAACTCCCTTCTCAAACTTGCTTTTACATATCAACAATTCAAAGCAAGAAAATTAATTTATTGTCACACAAGAGATTCTGCAGATGCAGGAAATCTTGAGCAACTCACACAGAACTCTAGAGGAATTTAGCAGCCCAGGCAGCATCTATGGAAGTGAATAAACAGTTGACGTTTCAGACCGAGACCCTTCATCAGGGAATGCCAACTATTCATTTCCCTCCATAGATGCCGTCTGATCTGCTGAGTTCCTCCAGTATTTTGTGTGTTGCATTAAATCACTGTCCTCTCTGTCTTAGACCTTTGGGCATAGGAGTAGAATTAGGCCAGAGATGGACAACTTTGTAAAGAGAGTACATTCTTTTCCTTGCAGTTATAAGCTGAAATTGGAACCCTTGTTTCTGTATTAAAGAATACTTTTTTCCCAAATATCCACTAGACTTTGTAGATGAAAAGAAGTTTGACTACTTTAGGAGAGATCAGGCAAACAGCAGTGTCAACTGTCCTGCATTTATAAAATATTTAGAGTATTCACAGAGCCAGGAACCGATTTATCTGAAGCCTCAACAGGGAGACATCGCAATACTTGGCTAGAGGTAAAATTCTGCATAACAATTGAAGTGAAAGAAGTTGTTACTATGAAATTGCTTAGAGTTGGTGAAAAACAATATCTTTAAGATTGCCTCAGAGATATTGGAAGCAGCCAGTGGCGTCAGCATTGTGTGCTTGACCCCCAGTCTGAAGGACTCAGTGTGGTGTTAGCATTTGGTGCTTGAGTGCTTGACCCCCCCCCCCCAGTTTGACAGATCCAACTGGTGTCAGTATTGGGTGCTTGACCCCCATTTCCCCCACACCCCCCCATCCAAAGGATGCAGTTTGTGTCTGCAATGGTGCTTGGTACCCAGTCTGAAGGATCCACTGTTGACATTTTGGAAGATGAGAGTTGACTTTATATAGATGTACAAAATATTAATAGGTATTGACCAAGTGGCTGGCCAGAGGCTTTTTTTCCCAGGGCAGAAATGGCTAATACGAAGGGGTATAATTTTAAGGTGAACAGAGGGAAGTATAGGCGGGATATCAGGGTAAGCATTTTACATAGAGTGTTGGGTGTGTGGAACACGCTGCCAAGGGTGATGATAGAGGCAGATACCTTAGGGACATTTAAATAACTCTTAGATAGGCATATGGATGATAGGAAAATGGAGGGCTATGTGGCAGGGAAGGGTAGATTGATGTTAGAGTAAGTTAAAACATCAAGAACTGAAGAGCCTCTACTGTGTTGTAATGTTCTATGTTTTATGTTCTTAAAAATTGCTGGAGGAACTCAACAGGTCAGGTGGCATCTATGGAAGGAATTGAGTAGCTAAGGATTCTGTTCATTTCATTCCACAGATACTGCCTGACCTGCTGAGTTTATCCAGTGCTTGTGTGCTTTTTTTCCATTCTAGTCTCTCTTGAGTCTACAATCTGAAATACAGTCCAGTCACCACTCTCTTCTGAATTATCTTCACTCTGTCAGGAGAGTGAATCAGCTATCAACATGGTTTGGAACATTCAGAAGGGGTAAGAAATGGACAGAAGAGGGATCCCACAGAATTGAGCAGAAACTGAGGTTTGCCTGAACAATGTTACCACACACACACACACAGCAACTATGCAGAGGAATAAATAGTTGACATTTTGGGCTGATGCTGTCCATCAGCACTTGGCCTGAAACATCTGTTTACCCCTCTCCACAGATGCTGCCTGAACTGCTGAGTTCCTCCAGCATTGTGTGTGTGTGGCTCTAGATTTCCAGCAGCTGCAGAACCTCCTATGCTGTGTTACTCTGTAGTGACTTTCATTGACAGCAAGCTAAACTGCAATAAGTGCATTATTTGACATCAGTTATACAATACAATATGTACCCAAACATGTCAAGCCATTGGGTTTCTGTTTATTCTAATTTCCAGATCTGGGCAATACAGACAACTCAGTATTTATTGAACATCCCTAAATGATGGTTCACGCCTGTCCCGTGGGCTAGTGGACTGTGTATAGTGTTGGGGAGGAATGGGGCTTGTCTCACTGTGCTTGTTTTGGTTGCTTGGTATGTTCTGCTTTCTTGTGTCCCGTGTTGTTCCGCTGAGCATTGTGGGCTTGCTATGTTAGCCCCGGAATGTGTGGCAACCCTTGCGGGCCGCTCCCCAGCATGTCCTCAGATCTGCTGGTTGTCGACACAAATGACACATTTCACTGTACGCTTCCATGTACGTGTGACAAATAAATCTCAATCTGCATCCGAGTTTGGAACTTTGAGTCTTAGGTCCCACACCACCAGGTTCAGGAAACTGTTATTATTCCACAACCATCAGGCTCCTGAATCAGCATGGAAAAATTCCCTTCCCTCACCTCAACAATAAACTGATTCCACAACCTGCAGACTTATGTTCAAGCACTCTTTACAATTCAGCATTATTTTATATTTGCACAATTTGTCTTCTTCTGGACAATTTTTGTATGTCAGTCTTTATGTATATTTTTCATAACTATTATTGTATTTTGTATTTTTCTGTAAATACCTGCAAGAACATGAATCTCAAGGTAGTATATAATAATATATACTGTATGTACTTGGATAATAAATTTTACTTTGACTTTGCCTTCTTTGTTGTTAGGGTGTTGACTCTGATAATGAAGATCAGTGATACATTTCCAATACAGGATGGTACATTGTCTTGGAAAGCAACCTGGAGATGGTGGCATTCCCCTGCACTTTATGAAGTGTCTTGGCCCAGAACACTGACTGTTTATTTCCCTCCATTAGATGCTGCCCGACCTATTGAGTTGCTCCAGCATTTTGAGTATGCTGCTCAAGGTTTCCGGCATCTGCTGAATCCCTGTGTTCCATGACCTGCTGCTCTCATCCTTCCTCAGGAGGAGCTCCCCATTAAATCCATACATACAGAGATAATCATGAATCATATCTAACTTTCCACACTAATACTTTTAGCAGGAGAGGGAAAAGGACATAAAGGTGTTGTTGAGAGGTGTGAACAGCCCTGAGACAGTGAGGAACAGTCTCGACACTATTGTGTCTCAATGTTCCTCCTACAAGTTAGTTTAGAAATAATTAACAATTATTTTCCAGCATTTCCCACATTTTGCTTCTCAAACAATAATTAAGATTTTAATGATGTTTGATAAAACAAAGACACAAATAGGATTTATTTCCTGAATCATTAATGTTCACTTTCACATACATTACTTCCAAATAATCTTAGAGTCATAGATTCATAGAGCACTGCAACACAGAAGTAAGCCCTTTGGTCCAATACTTTGCGCTAAACTCTTATTCTGTCTAGTCCCATCAACCTGCACACAGACCATAGCACTCCATAACCCTACCATCCATACAAATTGCTCTTAAATGTTGAAATCAAAACCACATCCACCACTTCCAATGGCAGCTTGTTCCACACTCTCACCTCTGAATTTCTCCTCGAGCTCCCCTTAAATATTTCACCTTTTACCCTTAACCCATGACCTCTAGTTCTAGTCTCACCAATCCTCAGTGGAAAAAGCCAACTTGCATTTACACTATCCATACACTTCATAATTTTGTGTACACCCATCAACTCTTCCCCCATTCTCCTATACTCCAGGGAATAAAGTCCTAACCCATTCACCTTTTTCCTATCATTCAAGTCCTTATGTTTGGGTAACATCCTTGTAAATTTTCTCTGCATTCTTTCAATCGAATTGATATATTTCCTGTAGGTTGATGACCAGAACTGCGAATAATAGTGTACTCCAAATTGGGCCTCACCAATCTCTTATACAACTTCAATGTAACTTCTCAACTCCTAGACTCAATAAATTAATTTATGAAGTGTCTTTATGACCCTGTCTACGTGTGATGCCACTTTCAGGGAATTCTTGATCTGCATTTCTCAGTTACTCTACTGCACTCCTCAGTGCTCTACCATTCACACTGTAAGACCTACCCTGGCTGACCTTTCAAAGTACAATACCTCACACTTCTCTACAGTAAATTCCGTCTGTTATTTTCAACCCATTTTCAAGATCCCACTGCAAATTTCAATAGTGTTACTCACTGTCCACAATTTCCCAAAGTCATGGTGTCATCCACAAATGTGCTGATTTAGTTCACCAAATGATCATCCGGATCATTGAGAACACAATGGACCCAACACTGATCCCTGTGGCACACCACTCTTTATTATATTCTTGATAAGTTAGTGGAGTTTGTAGCAAACAAAAAAGGATCTAGTGCTTTCCCAGCATATATGATGAACAAATTCTTCTTGGGCTTCCAGCCAGGTACAGCTATCAATGTTAACGGACATTTCAATGACAAACTCTGCCATCTTCATCATGAATGATGCCCGGGCATGTCTAGTCCAGTGGTATTTATACCCTATTGTCCATCCTTCTTGACTGGTTAGTTCTCATCCAATCAGGTTTCTGCTACTATGCCACATCAGTGGTTTTTGGGACTGGCTGGTGAAGGAAGCCATTGAAAAGAAACTAGAGAAAAAGACTTTTAACAAAGATGAAAATCCTGCTCCAAGTAGCATCTGGAATTTAATTGTAAACAAGGTGGGAGAGCAGAAACCTGATTGGATGAGGACTAACCAGTGAGGAAGGAGGGACAATGGGGATATATATACACCACTGAACTAGACACGCCTAGGCATCATCTCTGATGAAGGTGGCAGAGTTTGTCATTGAAATTCCAGTTAAAATCAATATCTGCCCTCGCTGGAAACCCAAGAAGAGTTAATTTGAGGCAAATGTTTCTAAGATATGTACAAATAGCATGGACACATTTTAGCTTTGCAACCATACAACTGTGTGTTGCCAGAAAACTAAAGAAGCTAAGCACACACCCTGTGGAACTTTTCCCATTTGACAGGAATTGATTTGTATGTACAGATAATGATAGGGCTGTTTCGTGAAAACTTTCAAAAGCAGAATCAATTGTCAATTTCCAGTATGGCATCACTGAATAATGGTTAATCACCAAATCAATCATGGAAGCAACTAAAGAATACTTTATTGCAGAAAATTGAATAGTTTTAACTACATTGAAAGATTTTTTTTTAATTCAGCTCTTTTAAAGAGATTTGCTTTGTCAGAGGAACAAACAATGAAATGTGTCATTTGTGTCAACAACTAGCCCAGTCCAAAGATGTGCTGAGAGCAGCCAGAAGTATCGCCATGCTTCTGGTGCCTGGTGCCATGCCCATAACTTAACAGCCATAACTTTTGTCTTTAGAATGTGGGAGGAAACAAGAGCACCCAAAGGAGTCCAGAGGTCACAGGGAGAATGCACAGACAGCTCCTGGAGTCAGGACTGAAATTCATTCTCTGGCATTTCAAAGCAGTGGTTCGACCAGCAGCACCACTGCCCCCACCTGGACTCATACCATCGTTCCCACCCATGACCCACCAATCCCACCTGGGCCAGTTCCCACCTGGACACATACCATCGTTCCCACCCATGACCCACCATTCCTACCTGGACCAGTGTTCCCACCCAGACACATACCATCGTTCCCTCCCATGACCCACCATTCCCACCTGGACCAGTGTTCCCACCCGGATACACACCATCGTTCCCTCCCATGACCCACCATTCCCACCTGGACCAGTGTTCCCACCCGGACACATACCATCGTTCTCTCCCATGACCCACCATTCCCACCTGGACCAGTGTTCCCACCTGGACACATACCATCATTCCCTCCCATGACCCACCATTCCCACCCGGACACACACCATCGTTCCCTCCCATGACCCACCATTCCCACCTGGACACATACCATCGCTCCTACCCATGACCGACCATTCCCACCTGGACCAGTGTTCCCACCCGGACACATACCATTGTTCCCTCCCATGACCCACTGTTCCCTCCCATGACCCACCATTCCCACCCGGACGCATACCATCGTTCCCTCCCATCACCCACCATTCCCATACCATCGTTCCCTCCCATGACCCACTGTTCCCACCCAGACACATACCATCATTCCCACCCATGACCCACCATTCCCACCCGGACTCATACCATCGTTCCCACCCATGACCCACCATTCCCACCCAGACCAGTGTTCCCACCCGGACACATACCATCATTCCCACCCATGACCCACCATTCCCACCTGGACCAATGTTCCCACCCGGACACATACCATCGTTCCCACCCATGACCCACCATTCCCACCTGGACCAATGTTCCCACCCAGACACATACCATCGTTCCCACCCATGACCCACCATTCCCACCCGGACACATACCATTGTTCCCTCCCATGACCCGCTGTTCCCACCCAGACCACTGTTTGTACACATATCACTGTTTCCATTCATCACCAGCTGTTCCGAGGTGACCCACTGTTCCCACCCATGACCCACCATTCCCACCTGGACCAATGTTCCCACCCGGACACATACCATCGTTCCCACCCATGACCCACCATTCCCATCTGGACCAGTTTTCCCACCCGGACACATACTATCGTTCCCTCCATGACCCACTGTTCCTACCCATGACCCACCATTCCCACCCGGACACATACCATCGTTCCCACCCATGACCCACCATTCCCATCTGGACCAGTTTTCCCACCCGGACACATACTATCGTTCCCTCCATGACCCACTGTTCCTACCCATGACCCACCATTCCCACCCGGACACATACCATCGTTCCCTCCCATGACCCACCACCCACCCGGACACATACCATCGTTCCCACCCATGACCCACCATTCCCACCTGGACCAATGTTCCCACCCAGACACATACCATCGTTCCCACCCATGACCCACCATTCCCACCCGGACACATACCATTGTTCCCTCCCATGACCCGCTGTTCCCACCCAGACCACTGTTTGTACACATATCACTGTTTCCATTCATCACCAGCTGTTCCGAGGTGACCCACTGTTCCCACCCATGACCCACCATTCCCACCTGGACCAATGTTCCCACCCGGACACATACCATCGTTCCCACCCATGACTCACCATTCCCATCTGGACCAGTTTTCCCACCCGGACACATACTATCGTTCCCTCCATGACCCACTGTTCCTACCCATGACCCACCATTCCCACCCGGACACATACCATCGTTCCCACCCATGACCCACCATTCCCATCTGGACCAGTTTTCCCACCCGGACACATACTATCGTTCCCTCCATGACCCACTGTTCCTACCCATGACCCACCATTCCCACCCGGACACATACCATCGTTCCCTCCCATGACCCACCACCCACCCGGACACATACCATTGTTCCCTCCCATGACCCACCATTCCCACCCGGACACATACCATTGTTCCCTCCCATGACCCGCTGTTCCCACCCAGACCACTGTTTGTACACATATCACTGTTTCCATTCATCACCAGCTATTGCGATGTGACCCACTGTTCCCACCCGTGACCCATTGTTCCCACATCTGACCCATCACACTCACCGTTGTCCAACCATTCCCACCCGTTACCCACCATTCTCAGCAGTGTCCCACCATTCCCACCATTTCCACCTATGATCCACCATTCCCACCCATGACCCACCATTCCCAGCGTTCCCACCCGTGACCCGCTGTGTGTCTCCTGTTACTTATTGCAAATATTTATTTATTTATTACATTTATTTGGCGATCCATCATGGAACAGGCACTGGTGGCAGCTCCCGATTTAGCCCTGGTCTTATCATGAGACGCTTTACAATAGGCAATTAACACCTTTGTACTGTGGAATGAAACTGGAGCACCCAGAGGAAACCCAAACCTTCCAAGGGGAGGAACATACAGACTCCCTACAGAGAATGTCAGAACTGAACTGCAAACTTCAAGCTCCCAAAGTTTAGCATCTTCATTTTTTTTTGCATCTCGGTCGTCATCAGGCTCAGACCAATGTGACCATGACCCGCTTACTGCTGGAAGTTTCAATACTGATTGTCCAGTGAATTAAAATTAACCCAGAGAAACCAGTCCTGATAATAGACAGGTTGCTTAATTTTGTAAAGGACATTAAGGATTAAGGAGCTGCACGTTTATCTTTTCTCACCAAGCATAGTTTTTGTTATTAAATTAATGCATTCTGTTATGAAAAAACACATTAATCATAATCTCCACATGCATAACCTCTCCGCCAAATAATTAAACTAGCATTTAATTAGATAAGCAATGAATCAAGATATAAATAGCTAATAGCAGAGCTTCTACATAATTGACTGAATTAAATAAATAAATACTACTGTAAGCAAGCCACAAAATATTACAATGAGTATAAATCGGTCTGTACTGAGGTAAAGTGACAATGAATTGAAACCCATCTGAACAGGTGCACGGATGGGAAAAGTTTCGGGGGATATGGACAAAATGAGGAGAAACACTGTCAAGTTCAGTTCTGGTCGCCTCATTACAGGAAGGAAGTGAAAGCTTCAGGAAGGGTCCGGGGAGATTTGCCAGGATTCAGCCTGGACTAAGGAAAGGTTGAGTGACCTGGGGCTTTTCTCTTTGGAACAAGGAAGTGAGGTGACTCGACAGAGGTGTACAAGATGATTGGAGGCATAGATGGAGTGGATAGTCTGAAACTTTGTCCCAGGATGGAATTGGCATAATCTTAAGGTGATTGGATGGAAGTATACAGAGGATGTCAGAGGTAGTTTTTTTAAAAAACGCAGTGAATGGTGGATGTGGAATACACTGCCAGGGTGTTGATAGTGGCAGATACATGAGAGACATTTAAGGGACTCTTAGATAGGCACATGGATGATAGAGAAATGGAGGGCTATGTAGGAAGGAACAGTTAGATTGAGCTTAGAGTAGGTTATAAGGTCAGCACAACATGTATTGCTGTACATGTACTGCTGGCCTGTACTGCTCTATGTTTTATGCTCTAAATTGTAAGTAATGTACTAGTTTAGATGAGAATATTAGCAGACATGGACCCGTTGGGCCAAAGGGCCTGTTTTCACACTGTACCACTCAATGATTCTACAGCTCTGTTCCTTGGGACAATTTCTAATTAATCATCACACACATTAATATCACTGCCAGATTCAACATGCCTTGTGCAGCTAGCCCAGCTAACACCTCCAATGCCATTCAGAAACAGACTCACAGAGTGACAGACACCAGGCCTCTGTCCTCTGGACAAACTGCCCTCAGGGCTTCCACATTTGGCCCTTGATCTCTAGACTCAGTGGGCTCAGAAAGTTTCACTAGAACACAGTCTGCAGCCTTAGAGCTACAAGTTCAGGCTTACAAAGCTGACTCTCGGCAACCTTCAGTGGAACGTGAACCGTGGCTGCAGTAGTGCTTAAGTTTTAACTCCACAGGTAAGCTCTGTACAGGCCACATGTGCAATTTACTCAGCTTTCACAAATGGTCCCAATGTGCTCAATGTTTTCAGCCTATTCAACTGAAAAATTGCACACTAAAGCTCGAGAAAACTGCAGTAGCTCCCCAGGGATCTCAAATGTGAGAATGTTTCCAGACCCAATCAGACTCTATTTACACTCAGTGGCTAGTTTATTCATCATCTCCTGGACCTAATAAAGTGGCCACCGTGTCTATGTTCAAGGTGTCTTGCTGCTGTAGACCATCCACTTCAAGATTCTACCTGTTGTGCATTCAGAGACACACCACTGTTGGAAAACATGGTTATTTGATTTACTGTCACCTTCCCGTCTGCTTGTCAGGTTCTGTCAGGTTACAGTGGGACTCAAGTGCAGATCAATTAATGCTCTTTTACCAGGATTTATTAGGGAGCACAAAGGCAACAGTCTTTCAAAAACAGGAGGCAGGCACAAATCCGGAATGGCAGGCGGAGTCTTACCCAGGAAAGGCAGTCCAGCGAGGGCAGACAATCAGGAGCACACAGGCAAAATCCAAAAACACAGAATCAGGCAAAAATTGGTGGACAGCCATCACAACAACAGGCTAAAGCAACACAGGTCAGAGCTGGGACAAACTGGCAGAGAATGCAAGTCAAGGCAGGGTTTAAATGGACAGGGTAATGAGTGAAAATAGAAGCAGGTGGGTGCAAGTGAGGAGACAAGCAGGTAATTGGAGAAAGTCCAAAAAGGAAAGGGGCTGGGCCAAAACCCAAATGGCCAGGTGAAAGAAAGCAGAAATGAAAGACTGTCGTGGTCCAGAGCTACCAGCAGAGGCCCTTCGACCCAGTGTTCAGGCCAGATCCTGAACACGGCTTGAACCAGCCTGGCAATTCTCCTCCGACCTCTCTCATTAACAAGGCTTTTCCACCCACAGAACTGCTGTTCACTGGATGTTTTTTTGTTTGTCACACCGTTCTCTGTAAACTCCAGTTTAGGATTTAATCACTGGAGTATAGGAAAATGAGGGGTGATCTTATAAATAACTACCAAATTATGAGGCTATGAATAGGGTGAAAACAGTCCCTGCACTCTTTCTCCTGAGGTTGGGTGAGAGTAGAACCAGGGTGAAGGGTGAAATATGTCAGGGGACCCTGAGATGGAACTTGTTCACTCACAGTGTGGAACAAGCTGCCAGTGAAAGTGGTGGAGTCGGGTTCAATTGTCACAGTTCAGAGAAGCATGGATGGGAGGGGTATGGAGGGACATGGTCTGGGTGGAGGTAGATGGGACCAGGCAGAAAACAGGCCAAAGGTCTTGTTTCTGTGCTGTAGCGCTCTTTGTTTCTATAACTCTAATGATGAGCTGGCACTGATTAGAAAGACTGCCTCTGATATAGAAGGAGGGTCGCAGCATAAAGCATTGACTGTTTACTCTTTTCCACAGATGTTCCCTGACCTGCTAAGTTCCTCCAGCAATTTGTGTGTGTTGGGTTGACATATGGTCCTGATGGAGCATCTTAGCCCAAAACGTTGACTCTATAATCTTCTCCATGAATGCTGCCTGACCTGCTAAGTTCATCCAGCAGTTTGTGTGTTTCCTTGGATTTCCAGCATCTGCTGAATCTCTTGAGTTTTTATATGAGGAGTGGGCTTATCAGAAGCATGAGAAGGATTTCACTGAGATCTACAGGATATTGAAAGGCCTAGGTAGAGTGGACATGGAGAGATAGTTCCTATAGTGGGGGAGCCTCGGATCCAAGAGCAAAGCCTCAGAACAAAGGAAGTCCCTTTAGAACAGAGATGAGAAGGAATTTCTTCAGACAGAGGGTGATGAATCTGTGGCATTCATTGCCACAGATAGTGTGCAGGCCAAGTCATTTTGTGCATTTAATATGGGGATAAGAGTAATAATAAATCAGCCATGATGGAATGGCAGGGCAGAATCAATGGGATGAATGGCCCAATTCTGCTCCTATGTCTTATGATCATATGTGTACCACCCTCTATGTGAAGAAGTTGCCTCTCACAGCCCTCTCAATGACAACTCAATTCGGTGTATTTAAGGCATGTGATTAAGAGGTCCTCGATAGATAGATAGATACAGCAGATACTTTATTGATCCCAAAGAAAATAATAGTGTCACAGTAGCACCACTAGTGCCAAAAAATATACAAATATTAGAAGTAAGAAAAAAATAAAAAAATAAATCACCTTAAAAATAAGATGTACAAGATTTACAAGTCAAAGGTTACAGGATTTGCAAGTCCACACTTACAAGATGGTTGTGCATGAATTACCATAATATTATACAGTAGCGGGTGCACATTCACACCTCCTGATAAGAAGGGATGGTAGCATTGCCGATTATTGCACAGGGTGTCTGCAGTAGCAAAGTGTGATAAACAGAGCAGAACAGAGCTTAAACAAAGATTAATAACAGTCTAACAGGAGGGGGTCATCACTTGGAGACATAGAAACATAGAAAACCTACAACACCATACAGGCCTCTTGGCCCACAAAGTTGTGCCAAACATGTCCCTACCTTAGAAATTACTAGGCTTACCCACAGCCCTCTATTTTTCTAAGCTCCATGTACCTATGCAAAAGTCTCTTAAAAGACCCTATCGTATCCGCCTCCACCACCATTGCCGGCAGCCCATTCCATGCACTCACCACTCTCTGAGTAAAAAAAACTTACCCCTGACATCTCCTCTGTACCTACTCCCCAGCACCTTAAACCTGTGCCATCTTGTGGCAACTGGGGAAAAGCCTCTGAATATCCACCCAATCAATGCCTCATTAAACTTCCCCCAGCTATAGATTCTCATTATAGAGCCTAATGCCCAAGGGTAAGAATTACCTCATAGAGGACTCTTTGGAGCAGCACAGTTGTCTTAGTCTATCAATGAAAGTGCTCCTCTGTTCAGCCAGGGAGGCATGCAGGGTGAGAAATAATGCCCAGAATTGCTAGGATTTTCCGTAGGGTCCTTTGTTCTACCACAGCCTCCAGTGTGTCCAGTTTGACTCCTATTACAGAGCCAGCCTTTCTAATCAGTTTATTGAGCCTGTTGGTATCACTCGTGTTGATGCCATTGGCCCAGGCCCAGGAGATTGTACTGGCGACAACAGACTGGTACAACGTGGGGCTGGTAGCTCCTGTTTACTTGTGTTCTTGTGTTTAATGAGGAAAAGGGGGAGAACGAAGTGGGGTCATTTTCACTGATCCCCAGTGAGTCCAGAGTCTCCATTCAGTCAAGTCAGTAACTTTCCAAACACTTCTGATGTAACCTCCTCTAGACTGGTGAGATACTACATTGACTGGGTGAGCTCCATCCACAAAATCAGGACTTCGCCTTGGCCAAAAGTTTTAAGTCCTAACGTACATATCAGTCCATGGCCCCCTGCCACTCCAGGTTGAAGGAGCAACATTTCATATTCCATCCAGGTAGCCTCTAACCTGATGGCATGAACATCGACTTCCCCAAACTCTGGTAATTTTCTCCTCCCCCTTCCCTCTTCTTCCCTCCCAACTCTGGCCTCGTACTTCTTTTCCTCACCTGCCTATCGACTCCTCCTGTTGCGCCTCCACCTTCCCTTTCTCCATGGTCTACTCACCCCTCCAATCGGATTCCTTCTTTTCTTGCCCTTTACCTCTCTCACCTTTCACATCCTAGCTCTGTTACTTCTTCCCCTCCCCCACCCACCTAGCTTTGCCTATCGTCTTCCAGCTTGTCCTTCTTCCCCTCCCCCCAACCTTTTTATTCTGGCATCTTCCCCCATCATTTCCAGTCCTGAAGAAGGGTCTTGGCCTGAAACCCCAGCTGTTTATTCATTTCCATAGATGCTGCCAAACCTGCTGAGTTTGTCCCGCATTTTGTGTGTGTTGCTCCAGAACGTTGCTCGTTACCACTGTGAGGTTAAGTGAGACCAGCAACTCTCACACACCCTCCAATGACATTTCAGCAATTATAACCTCAAGATCAATAAATCTGTTGTATATTGCTCCATTATGCTGTAGCTCAATTAATTTATTGCCAGCAATGAAGTGTAAAATTGATTCCAATTAAAATGTTTTCACCTTGGAAGCATATCTTCCTCCCAAATCTCCGAGGGTTAATTTGCTTGTGAAATAATTGCTTCCACAAATAAATATGAATACCATTACACTTAAACAATAGCATGTATTTTTGATTATGAAATTCCTCATGATTATTAAAAGATTAAATGAATCATATTACGTTAAAGATTGCTTCAGGCATGAACAGGGCAGTAGTGGGACTGAATCATTCCAATTTACTTATATAACAGATTTAATAAAAATTATTTTGGCTGTTCTAAACTTGCGCCCTTTCGTTGATATTAATTAAGCTGATCGGGTATAATTTTATGAGGACGTGATTTCTTTAATTTGATGAAAGTGGTTTTGCAGCTGTGTACTCAACATCACAGCTGGAAAAGAATATTTCTAGACTTGACAATGTTCAGTCATGTGAATCTGACTTTTAGTTGTATACTGTATCATGATTAAGTTCAATATTTTTATAAAAAACACTGTAAACCACTGATAAATGTACAGTTTATCCCTCCACCGTCTGAATTCTGAATGGACCATGAAATCACTTACCCTACCTCAATTGCCTTGCTCTCTTTTTGCATGACTTATTTAAATTATTTTTTATTTTAGTACAGCACTGTGCAAAAGTCTTATTCACACATATATAGCTCGGGTGCCTACGACTTTTGGACAGAAGAGTTTATTGGTTAAAATAGAAATGTGGTTGGGAAACAGAAATAACAGTACCTGGTCTTGTATTAGCTCAGGAATATTAAGTGTGTATATATGGCCAGGGTGCCTAAGACGTTTGCACAGTACTGTAGTAATTTCATATATTGCAATGTACTGCTGCCACAAAGAAAAGCAAATTTCATGACATATGTGGGTGACGATATTAGAGAGCTTGTCTTGTGAGGAGTGGTTGAGCGAGCTAGGCCTCAGAGCAAAAGAGGATAATGTGAGGTGACTTGAGAGAGGTGTTCAAGATGTTAACAGACACAGATAGAGTGGACAGTCAGAGACTTTTTCCCCAGGGTGGACAGGTTTTCATCAGGTCTTTACACCCACGACTCTATGGTTAGTCACAGCTCAAACCCCGTCTATAAATATGCCAATGACACAACTATTGTTGGCAGAATTTCAGATGGTGACGAGGAGGCGTACAAGAGCGAGGCAGATCAGCTGGTTGGGTGGTGTTGCAGCAACAACCTTGCATCCAGCTTTAGCAAGACCACAGAATTACGCACGTTAGGAAGGGGAAGTCGAGGGAACGCACACTATTCCTCATCAAGAGATCGTAAATGGAAAGGGTGAGCAGTTTGAAGTTCCTGGGTGCCAACACGTTCTCCCCATGACCATATGGTTTCCTCTGGGTGCTCTGATTTCCTCCCACATTCCAAAGAAGTACAAGTTAGACTTAGTGAGTTGTGGGAATGTTACACTAGTGCCGGATAGGTGGTGTTACTTGCCCCCAGAATATCCTCGGACTGTGTTGGTCGTTCACACAAACAACATATTAGATTGTATGTGTTGATGTACATGTGACAAATAAAGCTAATCTTTAATCAGTGATTTGCACTGATAGTAATGAGTTGACTGCTGTTTAAATCCACAGCTCTTACCTGAAACAATTCAGACCCATCCTGTGCAACCACAATGCTCTGACTTTCAACTCGGTCACTGAATTTAGCACATCCAGCAATTCCAAGATATTATACACATCAGCAACCACCATTAGTAAAATGACCGATATATCAGCCACTTGTGGGTTTTAAATGCACCAATTCCTAGCAGCTGACGGCATTTTTTGTTGTTGAACCTATATTGAACTTGACTCAAGAACCAGACTGGTTGCCATCCTCTCTGTTCTTGAGTTCTTCAAGGATTCTCTCCCTGTCATGGTGGAGAGACTTTCTGAGATCCCAAGAGAGATGGCGTCTGGAGTTTAGCTCCTGGTAGTGTCACCCATGGCGGGAAGGTCAAGAGGTGGTTTGCAGATGAAGAGCTATCCAGCCAAGACCCCAACAAAGAAGCTGGTGGAAAACTGGTTACAGATAGAAAGCAAAGGGCAGCGGTGAATGGGTGTTTCTCGGAATGGCAGGTGGTGACCAGTGGGGTACCACAGGGCTTGGTATTAGGAACACAGCTGTTTACCATTTACGTTAACGATTTGGATGAAGGCATAGAAAATAACATCAGCAAATTTGCTGATGATACTAAGCTGGGTGGCAGTGTGACATGTGATGAGGATGTTAGGAGAATTCAGGGTGACTTGGATAGGCTGGGTGAGTGGGCAGATACTTGGCACATGGCGTTTACTGTGAATAAGTGTGAGGTTATCCACTTTGGGAGTAAGAACAGGAAGGCAGATTATTATCTGAACAGTGTAGAGTTAGGTAAGGGAGAAATACAAAGAGATCTCGGAGTCCTTGTTCATCAGTCACCGAAGGTGAATGAGCAAGTGCAGCAGGCAGTGAAGAAGGCTAGTGGAATGTTGGCCTTTATTACAAAGGGAATTGAGAACAAGAACAAGGAAATCTTGCATTTGTACAAAGCCCTGGTGAGACCACACCTGGAGTATTGTGTACAGTTTTGGTCTCCAGGGTTAAGGAAGGACATCCTGGCTGTAGAGGAAGTGCAGCGTAGATTCACAAGGTTAATTCCTGGGATGTCTGGACTGTCTTACGCAGAGAGGTTAGAGAGACTGGGCTTGTGCACGCTGGAATTAAGGAGATTGAGAGGGGATTGGATTGAAACATATAAGATTATTAAGGGATTGCACAAGATAGAGGCAGGAAATATGTTCCAGATGCTGGGAGAGTCCAGTACCAGAGGGCATGGTTTGAGAATAAGGGGTAGGTCATTTAGGACAGAGTTCAGGAAAAACTTCTTCTCCCAGAGAGTTGTGGGAGTCTGGAATACACTGCCTTGGAAGGCAGTGGAGGCCAATTCTCTGGATGCTTTCAAGAAGGAGCTAGATAGGTATCTTATGGATAGGGGAATCAAGGGATATGGGGACAAGGCAGGAACCGGGTATTGATGGTAATTGATCAGCCATGATCCCAAAATTGCGGTGCAGACTTGAAGGGCCAAATGGTCTACTTCTGCACCTATTGTCTATTGTCTATAAGATGATGACACTCCCAACAGCTGTGAAGGTGGAGGAAGGCTGCTGTGGTGAGGGGTCCCTAGTCATCTTGCATTCCATGCCTTTGAACGCTGACCCTGATCTGTCAAGGGCCGTGTGCTGGTTACCCATAAACCTCCCCACGTCAAACAAAGTGAGGCACAGGCATTCTCCATTAAGGGAATAACACCCGAGGAGAACATTATACTCAACTCCAATAATCGTACTACTGCTGCGTAGGCCATGAGATATTCTGAAAACTTTAATCTATGTGCACATTACTTCACTAAAGGTTCAGAGGAGACATTTCACCGAATTCACTGAGTGACTATACACCAATAAGCTGATATCAGATGATTCTCCTGGACTCACTTCATTGAAGACCATTCAGTTCATTGTATGCGTACCTGTTCCTAGCGGGGCAATCTCGTTCTTGCTCATCACTCCTCAATTCCTTTACCAGTTGCCTAGACAAAGGGGGTAATTTTCAGCTGACAATTGATCTACCGGCACATCTCGCAATATGGAAGGGAGCTGGAGGACTCAGTGGAAGCCAGTTTATTGGTTTATCGATAGTGCAGAGTTTAATGTAATGCTCTCACAGATCCTGTGACCCGGGTTCCATTCCCACTACAGTCCGTAAGGAGTCTGTACACTCTTCCCATGATCAATGGCTTTCCTCTGGGTGCTCTGGTTTCCTCCCGCAGTCCAAAGGTGTATAGACCAGTATGTTAGTTGGTCACATGGGTATAATTAAGCTGTGAGGGCTCATTGGGCCGGAAGCGCCTATTACCCTGTTGTATCTCTAAATAAGATATTTTGAAATGTACTGAGATGTAGTGAAGTGCCTTTCCCTCCAACAAATCCTTCCATTTTCCTGTCATCTATGTGCCTATCTAAGAGTCTCTTGAAAACCCCTAATGTATCTGCTCTACCACCACCCTGAGCAGCGCATTCCACTATCTCACCATTCTCTGTATGAAGGTAACCACTGGCATTGCTCAGACAGAATGGTTTCTATACCAAGCCATTACGTATCAAGATGGGATACTTTCTGTGATGCATTGATGAACATTGGTGAGGGTCAAAGGGAGAATTTTCAAATACCACAAAAACAGCACCAGGGTTCAAGATCAGACCCTGGTCCCTGGAGAAACCCTTACCTCCTACATTAGATCAGACCCTGGTCCCTGGAGAAACCTTGCATCCTACATTAGATCAGACCCTGGTCCCTGGAGAAACCCTTACCTCCTACATTAGATCAGACCCTGGTCCCTGGAGAAACCTTGCATCCTACATTAGATCAGACTCTGGTCCCTGGAGAAACCCTTACCTCCTACATTAGATCAGACCCTGGTCCCTGGAGAAACCCTTACCTCCTACATTAGATCAGACCCTGGTCCCTGGAGAAACCCTTACCTCCTACATTAGATCAGACCCTGGTCCCTGGAGAAACCCTTACCTCCTTCATTAGATCAGACCCTGGTCCCTGGAGAAACCCTTACCTCCTACATTAGATCAGACCCTGGTCCCTGGAGAAACCCTTACCTCCTACATTAGATCAGACCCTGGTCCCTGGAGAAACCCTTACCTCCTACATTAGATCAGACCCTGGTCCCTGGAGAAACCCTTACCTCCTACATTAGATCAGACCCTGGTCCCTGGAGAAACCCTTACCTCCTACATTAGATCAGACCCTGGTCCCTGGAGAAACCCTTACCTCCTTCATTAGATCAGACCCTGGTCCCTGGAGAAACCCTTACCTCCTACATTAGATCAGACCCTGGTCCCTGGAGAAACCCTTACCTCCTACATTAGATCAGACCCTGGTCCCTGGAGAAACCCTTACCTCCTACATTAGATCAGACCCTGGTCCCTGGAGAAACCCTTACCTCCTACATTAGATCAGACCCTGGTCCCTGGAGAAACCCTTACCTCCTACATTAGATCAGACCCTGGTCCCTGGAGAAACCCTTACCTCCTACATTAGATCAGACCCTGGTCCCTGGAGAAACCCTTACCTCCTACATTAGATCAGACCCTGGTCCCTGGAGAAACCCTTACCTCCTTCATTAGATCAGACCCTGGTCCCTGGAGAAACCCTTACCTCCTACATTAGATCAGACCCTGGTCCCTGGAGAAACCCTTACCTCCTACATTAGATCAGACCCTGGTCCCTGGAGAAACCCTTACCTCCTACATTAGATCAGACCCTGGTCCCTGGAGAAACCCTTACCTCCTACATTAGATCAGACCCTGGTCCCTGGAGAAACCCTTACCTCCTACATTAGATCAGACCCTGGTCCCTGGAGAAACCCTTACCTCCTTCATTAGATCAGACCCTGGTCCCTGGAGAAACCCTTACCTCCTACATTAGATCAGACCCTGGTCCCTGGAGAAACCCTTACCTCCTACATTAGATCAGACCCTGGTCCCTGGAGAAACCCTTACCTCCTACATTAGATCAGACCCTGGTCCCTGGAGAAACCCTTACCTCCTTCATTAGATCAGACCCTGGTCCCTGGAGAAACCCTTACCTCCTACATTAGATCAGACCCTGGTCCCTGGAGAAACCCTTACCTCCTACATTAGATCAGACCCTGGTCCCTGGAGAAACCCTTACCTCCTACATTAGATCAGACCCTGGTCCCTGGAGAAACCCTTACCTCCTACATTAGATCAGACCCTGGTCCCTGGAGAAACCCTTACCTCCTACATTAGATCAGACCCTGGTCCCTGGAGAAACCTTGCATCCTGCATTAGATCTATGTTCCAATCTCCTTCTAATCCACTAATATCAGAAAACATTAGATTAGATTAGATTCAACTTTATTGTCATTGTGCTGAGTGCAGATACAAAGCCAATGAAATGCAGTTAGCATCTAATCAGAAATGTAAAGAACAGCGTTGTTTACAAAATAACTGTGAATAAAAAGTAAGTGCTACAGCACATAAACATAAAGGTACCGAGACAGTACAATATGGGTGCAATACTGCTTAGCGCTGTGACGTGAGGTTCAGCAGGGTCACAGCCTGATGGTGAGCAATTGGGTGCCGATAATCCACTGGGCAGTGTTTACCATACACTGGAGTGCTTTGCGGTCTGATATGGGACAATTGCCTTACCACACTGAGATGTAGTGGGTGAGTATGCTCTCAATGGTACAGTGGTAAAAGTCCGTCAGTATCCTGGGCCAGGGGTGAGCTTTCTTGATGCTCCGCAGTAAATAAAGGTGCTATTGCGCCTTTTCGATCAGAATGGAGGATTTCAGAGACCAGGTGAGATCCTCAGAAATGTGGACACCAAGAAATTTGAAGCTTGATACAAGCTCCACTACAGCTCCATTGATCTAGGTGGGGGCCAAGAAATGCTAAGGAAATTGTTCAAACATCACATAACAAATCACATTTTCAGTTTCATATCTCATACAACCGTACGTTCTCGGTTTTCCCATTCAAATTGTGGCAGTACTTCCCTTGTCTCCTGATCCCCATTAGAGTGCAACTGTAGTGTAGTAGTTAATGTGACACTATTACTGCTCGGGGGATTCCAGAGTTCAGAGTTTAATTCCGATACCGTCGGTAAGGAGTCTCTCCACATCCTATCCGTACAGCGTGTCGATTTTCGCCAGGTTCTTCAGTTTCTTCTCACATTCCAAAGACATACCGATCATCATAAATTGTATTGTGATTAGGTTAGGGTTAATCGGGCATGTGTGAGGGTTGATGGGGCAGAGTGACTCAAGGGACCAGAAGGGTCTCCTCTGTGTTGTATTACTAAAATAGAGATAAATTTATTTAATCTTTTTTTACATAACAATTACTTGGCATTTGGAAATGAAATAATATCTTTAGGAAACTGCTTCCTGATAGGAACGATATTGGAGAATTGTTCTTGGGACGTAATTAATTGAAGGTGACGCCAAGGGAAATCCCAAAGCTGAGAACTTTCTTTCTTTCTGATATTTAATTGTTGGCTAAGATGATAATATTCTATTTAAATTAGTCCCAGAAGCAGAACTTTAAACTTCAATGCATATTGAATCATGGCAAATGTTGAAGTAAAAGTACAAGGTTTTGTTGAATATGCATATTGGTAATTCCTATCAGTATAAACCCCAGTACTTAGGAAAAGAACATGAAGATTCTGGAAATCTATAATGAAAGCAGAAAATTCTGTAAGTGCAAATTCAAATAATCTTGACAGAGGCAACATAGACTCATAGAACCTGAGCAACACAGACAAAATGCTGGAGGAACTCAGCAGATCAAGCAGCACCTATGGAAATGAATAGTTGGTCAATGTTTTGGGCTGAAGTGCTTCTTCAGGATTGAGAAGGAAAAGGGAAGATGCCAGAATAAGGTCATGGAATACTTCAGTGCATAAACAGGCTCTTCAACCCATCTTGCCCATGCTGACCTACTCTTCTGCCTAGTCCCATCGACCTGCACCTGGACTACAGTCCTCCATACCATCCCCCAAACTATCCATGTACCTATCCAAACTTCTCTTAAGTGTTGAAATCAAACATGTATCCACCGCTTTCACTGGCAGCTCATTCCACACTCTCATCACCCTCAGAGTGAAAAAGTCCCTCCTCGGGTTCCTTTCACCCTTAACACATGACCTCTCATCTCACCCAACCTGAGGGGGAAATGTATGCATATATTTGCCCTGTCTATTCCCCTCATAATTTTGTAAGCCTCTATCAAATCTTTCCTCATTCTCCTGTGCTCCAAGGAATAAAATCCTAACCTAATCAACCATTCCCTATAACTCAGGTCCCCAAGTCCTGGCGACATCCTTGTAAATTTTCTCGGCACTCTTTGAAACTTATTGATAACTTTCCTGTAGGTAGGTGACCAGAACTGCACGCAATCAGGATGATGATCCTTGAGAAGAGGAGGCAAAGACATATTCATCTGAGATGTAATGGACCTGCGCCCCAAGATCCATCTGTTTATTAATACCTCTAAGGCTGCTGCCACTTCCTATACACTTTCCTAATGCACGAGACCTCTTCACTTCTGCCTTGATTAAACTCCGTCTACCACCTCTCTGCCCACATTTCCAAACTGATCTCTATCCTTCTGCATCATTTGACAACCTTCCTCTCTGTCCATAACTCCACCAATTTTCATGTTGCCTGTTGATTTACTCATCAGACCTCTATATTTCCATCAGGATTACTTATGTTTCAAGTAACAGAGGTCTCAGCACCAATCCCTGCAGAACACCTCTGGTCACAAACTTCCAATCTGAGAAACATTCCTTCACTACTGTCCTCTCTTCTCTCTGAACAAACTTTGTTACCAACTCAATGTGGATTCCAAGTGACTCAGTCTTCGAGGCAAGCCTAACGGACAGGACCATGTCAAAAATGGTGCCACGATAGCGTAGTGGTTAGCACAATGCTATTACAGCTCAAGATGTCAGAGTTCAGTGTTCAAATCTGGCATCCTCTGTAAGAAAGTTTGTATGTTCTTCCTATGCAGGTGTAGGTTTTGTCCGGGTGTTCCAGTTTCCTCCTACAGTCCAAAGACATTCTGGCTAGTAGGTTAATAAGTCATTGTAAATTGTCCCGTAATTAGGCTAGCGTTAAATAGGTGGGTTGCTGGGTAGCATGGTTCAGTGGGTAGGAAGAGCCTGTTCTGCGCTGTATCGCTGAATAAATGAATAAATAAAAAGCTTAGAGGCTAATAAAGAGGAGAGGTAATCATATAGAGGTGAGAGGAGGGGACGGTGAAGGTTGGAGACACCTGCTGGAAGGAGAATAGCAGAAACACAGAGGGCTACCAGCGCTGGACTTGGATAAGTAAAGGGGATAAGAATGTGAATCGTTAAAGATGAGGGGACAGCAGATGGAACTGGTGCCAGTTAGGGAGAAGGTGTCTGGTGGGGCATTTGGTGTGTGAATTGGGCGAATGAAACCAGAAGAGGGTGGAGGAATGATGATGGGTGAAGGAGGACGAGGGATGTGTGGGAAAGGGAATGCAACTGGGAGGACTCATGCAGACAGCACACCCTGATGCCCTCCCTATCATAGTGGAAGATTTCAACCAGAGCAACTTGTGAAAGTTTCTGACCAACTATCACCACTACATCACCTGTGGAACCTGAGGAGCCAACATACTTGATCACTGTTACACTCCATGAAGAACCCTAACTGTGCTATCCTACACCCGCACTTTGGAAAGACCGATCACCTGGCATAGTTCTACACCCAGAGTACAGGCAGATAACCAAGGACCACAGCACCAGTGGTAAGGATTGTGAAGGTCTGTTCAAGGCCAGTGGAGGAGCACTTACAGGACTGCTAGAAATCAGTGGACTGGACCATATTCAGGGATTCATCTTCGGATCTGAACAGTTGTCACTGACTTCATAAGCACTTGTATGGATGAGCTTGTGCATTCAAGAACATACCAGGTGTAACCATACCAGAAGCCATGGATAAACTGTGACTTTCTCAGTCTGCTGAGGGCAAGATCTGTGGCATTCCAGACTAGTGATATAGCACTATACAACAAGTCCAGCTACAACTTCTTAAGAGCGAGAAAACAAACCCAATTGAAGTCAGAGACAGAGTTGGATACACATTAGCTCTGGCAAAGCGAAATCTAACATCATGAATAGATGTGGTGCTTCACACCTGGATGAGATCAACGCCTCTTATACCTTCATCAAGGATACAATGGGAATGCCAAAAAATTAAATTCCAGCAATAAGCATCATGAAAATTTATAAATCTGAGAGAATTTACAGTTAAATTACATACCCTACTGTCATAGGATGCACTTTTGTCACGTTAGTATAGAACATAGGATAGTACAGACCCTTTGGCCCACAATATTATGCTGAACTTGATAAACTTACTCCAAGGTCAATCTAATCCTTCTCTCCTTCATAACCCTCCATTTTTCTATTTATTTATTTACTTATTGGGATACAGCACAGATTAGGCCCTTCCAGCCACATTGCCCAGCAACCCCCGATTTAACCCTAGCCTAATTACAGGACAATTTACAATGACCAATTAACCTACCAACTGATATGTCTTTGGACCGTGGGGGAAAACAAAAGCACCCATAGGAAAACCCACGCAGTCACGGGGAGAGAAAACTCCTTACAGACTGAGGTGGGAATTGAACCTGGGTTGCTGGTACTGTAAAGCACTGCACATCTATGCAGCCTATCCATGTCCTTTTCAAGAGTTTCCAAAAACGTCCTTAATCTACCACCGCCCCTGGTACTTCTAAGTACTCACCATTCTCTGTGGAAAAAAAACCTACCTGGGACATCCCCCATATGTTCCTCCAATTGCCTTAAAATTATATCCTCTTGTATTAGCCATTGCCACCCTAGGCTCTGGCTGTCCATTCAATCTATGAATCTAAAGAAGGACGGAGTGTCAATTGTTCAACCCTCTTGAATCCTGTCATACCATGGTTCGAACCTTCCAAAAATAGCAGCCACTGGCATCATCTCAGGGCTTTCAAAAGCTGGTGGAATTTGTCCAATTCACAGTGCTTACCACAGGAAAGTCTCGGTGGTGCATAGGATTAAATTTAAGGAGAGAATTTCCATTTTTGCGAAGCCACTCAATTTCTCAGAGTCGAAGGGGAATGTGTTTTGAGGAGGGTTTTTTTCACGAAGCTAGGAAATTATTACTGGAAGTTTACAAAATATAAGACATGAATGAGGTGTGAAACAATAGCTAAAGCATTTGGAAATATTCAATAGGTGAAATAACATTTCGGTCGGTGAAACAGGATTAATATTTTAACTTTGATGATAGGTCCATGATTTGAAACGTCAGACAGCTTTCTCTCTCTACAGAAGCTGCCTAACCTGCTGAGTATTTTGAATATTTAGCTTATTTATTATTTATTTTGGTTTTATTTAGAGATATAGCAAGGTAATAGGCCCTTCAGCCCCAACGAGCTAGTGTCGCCCAAATACACTCCTGTGACCAATCAACCTCCTTACCCACACATCTTTGGAATGTGGGAGGAAGCAGAGCACCCAAGGGTAACCCAGCTGACTTGTAAAGTGCGAACACAAGGAAATCTGCAGATGCTGGAAATTCAAACAACACACACAAAATGCTGGTAGAACACAGCAGGCCAGGCAGCATCTATAAGGAGAAGCACTGTCGACGTTTCGGGCCGAGACCCTTCATCAGGACTAACTGAAAGGAAAGATAGCAAGAGATTTGAAAGTAGTGGGGGAAAGGGGGAAGTGCGAAATGATAATTTTTATCTTTCCTTTCAGTTAGTCCTGACAGAGGGTCTCGGCCCAAAACGTCGACAGCGCTTCTCCCTAGAGATGCTGCCTGGCCTGTTGTGTTCCACCAGCATTTTTTGTGTGTTGTTTGTCTTGTAAAGTATTTACGAACTCCTTATAGACAGTGGTGGAATTTAGCCCAGGTGAATCGCACTGAAATAATGGAACACCACTGTGCCACTCTTTACAGATGGTAGTATCTACAAGTGCTTGCTAGGATTCTAAGAGTTTATGACTTTCATAACTAGGGCTGACTTAATCCAGGAACACCACATCGTCCATTTATTAAAGCAATGACTACAGAGTTTCTCTGTTTAGCTACACCCAATTAAGTCAAATCAATGTGGTGTCTGGGATATAATGTGGAAAATTGTCATTTAATTAGTTACATGCTGTTTCTACTTATCAAGAAGCTCTTGTTGCCTAGCAAGTAATTTCAATTACAAAATAAAACACTCATAGCAAAACGTCCTTGAGTACTGTCTTTAACTACTGACAGCAAGACAGATATAGTGTCAACGTTTCAATGTTAACGGTGTAATATTCATTTAAAAATGCAGTTATTAAATCTTTCCATGCAACCAGAATCATACAAAGAAACATCAGCGTCCTTTGGCACCTCGGAAGAAACTGTTGAACCCATACGTGCACCTTCATAATGGGATTCCTACAAATAAGTTACCCTTTCCACCTCAGGTAGCGATCCATCTGCCATGTTCTTGCCAACGCACTCCAGACTTAGACGCTGCTGGACAAACAACGCGAATGACATTTCCTCCTGTTAAGAGAACCACAAAACCATGGAGCAGGGTTGATTTTAACCGCATCCCTACCGCTGTATTAACATTTCAAGGTCAAGTTTATCGTCATTCAAATATATAGATGCATACAGCCAGACAAAACTGCATTGCTCTGGACCAAGGGGCACAGCACAGTACATATAATTCGCACACAACAGACGAAGCAATATTATCACAAATAAAGTAACAAATAATAAAATATATTGCAGAAGATTGACACTTAATACAAGGTGCAGTCAAAAAGTAAACAGTATAGAGCTACTGGTGCTGGAAATGTGATGAGGCCTGGGTGGTGACAGAGAGTTGAGTGATCTTACAGCCTGTGTGATCAAGCTGTTTCCCATCCTAACAGTCCTTGACCTAATGCTACGATACCTCTAGCCTGATGGTCTGGGTTCAGAGAGATTGTGGGACAGATGGGAGGGATCAGCTTTATAGAGTGGGCATCTGAGTAAGAGGGCTTTGGCTCAACGGGGCTTCGGCCATCGAGGCAAGGTACGTTACTCGTGAAGAACAGAAGCAGGAAGTATGTCTGTGAGGCCAGTGTTCTGTCCTGGGTGTCAGATGTGGGAAGCCCAGGAGACTCCCAGCCTCCTGGATGGCCACATCTGCGCCAGGTGCATCGAGCTGCAGCTCCTTTGGGACCAAGTTAGGGAACTGGAGATGCAGATCGATGACCTTCATCTGGTCAGGGAAAGTGAGGAGGTGATAGACAGGAGCTATAGGCAAGTAGTTACACCAGGGCCTCAGGAGACAGACAAGTGGGTAACAGTCAGGAGAGGGAAGGACAAGAGGCAGATACTAGAGAGCACCACTGTGGCTGTCCTCTTTAACAATAAGTACTCCTGTTTGAGTACTGTTGGGGGGGACAGCCTACCTGGGCAAGCAACAGTGGCCGAGCCTCTGCCACAGAGTCTGGCCCTGTGGCTCAGAAGGGTATGGAAAGGAAGAGGAAGGCAGCAGTGATAGGGGACTCTATAGTTAAGGAGGGCACACGGGCGATTCTGTGGATGTAGGAAAGAAACATGGATGATAGATTTCCTCCCAGGTGCCAGGCTCCGGGATGTTTCTGGTCGCTTCCACAATATCCTTAAGTGAGAAGGTGAACAGCCAGAGGTCGTGGTACATATTGGTATCAACAACATAGGTAGGAAAAGGGAGGAGGTCCTGAAAACAGACTACAGAGAGTTAGGAAAGAAGCTGAGAAGCAGGACCTCAAAGGTAGTTATCTCGGGATTACTGTTTATGCCACATGACAGTGAGTATAGGAATAGAGTGAGGTGGAGCATAAATGCATGGCTGAGGGATTGGAGCAGGGGGCAGGGATTCAGATTTCTGGATCATTGGGAGGCCTTTTGGAGCAGACGTGACCTGTACAAAAAGGACGGGTTGCACTTGAATCCAAGGGGAACCAATATCCTGGCAGGGAGGTTTGCTAAGGCTATTGGGGAAAGTTTAAACTAGAATTGGTTGGCATTGGTGGGGGTGGGAACCAAACTGAAGAGATGGAGGAAGGGGTGGTTAGCACACAAATAGAGAAAGCTTGTAAGCAGTACAAGAGGGAGGATAGGCAGGTGATAGAGAAGGGATGCACTCAGACTGATGGTTTGAGATGTGTCTATATTAATGCAAGAAGCATCATGAACAAAGCAGATGAGCTTAGAGCGAGGATCAGTACTTGGAGCTATGATGTTGTGGCCATTACAAAGACCTGGATGACTCAGGGGCAGGAATGGTGACTTCGAGTGCCAGGCTTTAGATGTTTCAGAAAGGACAGGGATAAAGGCAAAAGAGGTGGGGGCGTGGCACTGCTGATCAGAGATGGTGTCACGGCTGCAGGAAAGGAGGAAGACACAGAGGGATTTCCTACGGAGTCGCTATGGGTGGAAGTTAGGAACAGGAAGGGTCAATAACTCTACTGGCTGTTTTTTATAGACCACCCAATAGTAACAGGGATATCGAGAAGCAGATAGGGAGACAGATTCTGGAATGGTGCAGTAATAACAGGGTTGTCATGATGGGGGACTTTAATTTCCCCAATATTGATTAGCATCTCCCTAGTGTGAGGGGTATAGATGGGGTGGAGTTTGTTAAGTGTGTTCAGGAAGGTTTCCTGACACAGTATGTAGATAAGCCTACAAGAGGAGAAGCTGTACTTGATCTGCTATTGGGAAATTAACCTGGTCAGGTGTCAGGTGTCTCAGTGGGAGAGCTTTTTGGAGATAGTGATCACAATTCTATTTCCTTTACCATAGAATTGGAGAGGGATAGGAAGAGACAAGTTGGGAAAGCGTATATTTGGCGTAAGGGGAATTATGAAGCTCTCAGGCGGGAACTTGAAAGTATAAATTAGGAACAGATTTTCTCAGGGAAATGTACGGTAGAAATGTGGCAAATGTTCAGGGGATCCTTGTATGGCGGTCTGCACAGGTACGTTCCAATGAGACAGGGAAAGGATGGCAGGGTACAGGAACCATGGTGTACCAAGACTGTTGACAAATCTAGTCAAGAGGAAAAAGCTTACAAAAGGTTTAAAAAACTAAGTAATGATAGAGATATAGAAAATTATAAGGCCAGCAAGAAGGAGCTTAAGAATAAAAATAGTAAAGACAGAGGGGACCATGAGAAGGTCTGGGCGAGCAGAATTAAGGAAAACCCCAAGGCATTCTACAAGTATGTGAAGAGCAGGAGGATAAGACATGAGAGAATAGGACCAATCAAGTGTGACAGTGGAAAAATGTGTATGGAACCGGAAGAGGTAGTGGAGGTACTTAATGAATACTTTGCTTCAGTATTCACTATGAAAAAGGGATGACTTGCAGCGGACTGAAAAGCTTGAACATATAGACATTAAGAAAGAGGATGTGCTGGAGCTTTTGGAAAGCATGAAGTTGGATAAGTCACCAGGACCAGATGAAATATACCCCAGGCTACTGTGAGAGGCGAGGCAGGAGATTGCTGAGCCTCTGGCAATGATCTTTGCATCATCAGTGGGAACAGAAGTGGTTCTGGAGGATTGGAGGGTTGTGGATGTTGTTCCCTTATTCAAGAAAAGGAGAAGAGATAGCCCAGGAATAATAGACCAGTGAGTCTTACTTCAGTGGTTGGTGAGTTGATGGAGAAGATCCTGAGAGGCAGGAATTACGAACTTTTGGAGAGGTATAGTATGATTAGGAATAGTCAGCATGGCTTTGTGAAAGGCAGGTTGTGCCTTACGAGCCTGATTGAATTTTTTGAGGATGTGACTAAATACATTGATGAAGGTAAGGCAGTAGATGTAGTGTATATGGATTTCAGCAAGGCATTTGATAAGGTACCCCATGCAAGACTTATTGAGAAAGTAAAGAGGCATGGGATCCAAGGGGATATTGCATTGTGGATCCAGAATTAACTTGCACATAGAAAGCAAAGAGTGGTTGTAGATGGGTCATATTCTGCATGTAGGTTGGTGAACCAGTGGTGTGCCTTAGAGATCTGTTCTGGGACCCTTTCTCTTTGTGATTTTTATAAATGACCTGAAAGAGGAAGTAGAGGGATGTGTTAGTAAATCTGCTGATGACATGAGTTTGGGGGTGTTGTGGATAGTGTGAAGGGCTGTCAGAGGTTACAGAGGGACATTGATGGGATGCAAAACTGGGCTGAGAAGTGGCAGATGGAGTTCAACCTAAATAAGTGTGAAATGGTTCATTTTGGTGGGTCAAATATAATGGCAAAATATACTGTTAATGGTAAGACTCTTGGCAGTGTGGAGGATCAGAGGGATCTTGGGGTCCAAATCCATAGCACACTCAAAGCTGCTGTGCAGGTTGACTGTGTGGTTAAGAAGGCAAATGGTGCATTGACCTTCATCAACTGTGGGATTGAGTTCAAGAGCCAAGAGGTAATGTTACAGCTATATAGGACCCTGGTCAGATCCCACTTGGCGTATTGTGCTCAGTTCTGGTCACCTCACTACAGGATGTGGAAGACACAGAAAGGGTGCAGAGGAGATTTACAAGGATGTTGCCTTGATTGGTGAGCATGCCTTATGAGAATAGGTTGAGCGAACTTGCCCTTTTCTCCTTGGAATGACCTGATAGAGGTATATAAGATGATGAGAGGCATTGATTGTGGGGATAATCAGAGGCTTTTTCCCAGGGCTGAAATGGCTAACACGAGCGGGCACAGTTTTAAGGTGCTTGGAAGAAGGTACAGAGGAGATGTCAGGGGTATGTTCTTTTACGCGGAGAGTGGTGAGTGCATGGAATGGGCTGATGGCGATGCTGGTGGAGGTGGATACAATCGGGTCTTTTAAGAGACTCCTGGATAGGTACATGGAGCTTAGACAAATAGAGGCCTATGGGTAACCTGAGGTAATTTCTCAAGTAAGTATGTGTTCAGCACAGCATTGTGGGCCGAAGGGCCTGTATTATGCTGTAGGCTTTCTATGTTCTCTGTTCTATAGGTCCTTGACAATGCTAAGGCCCTGTGCACACAGCACTCTTGACAAATAAGATCCTGATAAGATTTAAGAGGCTG
Organism: Hypanus sabinus; assembly: GCF_030144855.1. Taxonomy (NCBI): domain Eukaryota; kingdom Metazoa; phylum Chordata; class Chondrichthyes; order Myliobatiformes; family Dasyatidae; genus Hypanus; species Hypanus sabinus. Next base: position 30,197,563 of record NC_082718.1, read on the forward strand.
TTTGAGAGACACGTGAATATGCTGAGACTGGAGGGTTCGGGACCATGTTTAGGCAGATGGTTTTAGTTTAATTAGGGAGCATGGTCAGACAAGATGGGCCAATGGGTCTGTACAACACTGTACTCTTCCACATTCTGTGTTGCATGGGGTATACCAAGTAATGGGTGGCAGTGTGGAGATACGTCTCTACCAAAGGACGTGTAATGCACTCCTTTGCTCCTCTTGCCTGCAGGTCCCCCTTGGGCAAGGTGTAGCACCTGCTTAGTACCTCACCTCTCCCTCGATCAGGGTCACGTGAAACCACGGGAGCAGGTGGTGGATGGTCGTATGAGCAGATGGTGCACATCACAAGTCCTGGTTATGCGACCACTGACACCGGGCAGACAATCTTTGAGGAGTATCAATAATGGCTGGGGTCACCCATCTTGTAAAGACACTGCCCAGAAGGCGGCAAGGAAGGAGGCTACACAGCATCCACGCCGGGACAGCCAGACTCAAAAACAGTTACTTCCCCAAGCGGTAAGGCTGATCGACACCTCCACCCACTAACACACCCCTCCACATCCCCAACCACAGCTAATTTATCATTTCCTGTCAGTCACCTTATGTAAATACACTCATATGCCTAGTGTCACTTTAGACTATACTTTAATCACTTTAATACTTTGATTAGATTGACTCTAATCAATCTATGTATATAAACTATCTTCTGCTTTTATATTTATGGTGTTTTTTAATTTTTGGGTTTATCTTATTGTCTTTTTTTTGTGCTGTGTCAGATCTGCAGTAACAATTATTTTGTCCTCCTTTACACTTGCGTACTGGAAATTACATTAAGCAATCTTGAAACCAGAAGAGGAGGGAAGGCCATTTCATATCTATCAAAGGTAATGATTTTTCACACCTATGTGGATCAAGCTCTGTTTTCCCTCTCATGGGAATTACATTATAGTTTCAAGGTAGTACTTCAACATAGAACAGTACAGCACAGTACAGGCCCTTCAGATCATCTACTCTATGACCAATCTAACTCTTCCCTCTCACAAAGCCCTCCAATTTTTCTATCATCCATATGTCTATCTTAAATGGTCCTAATGTGTCTTAAACACAAAGTACGCTGCAGATGCTGTGGTCAAGTCAAGACGTACAAAAAAGCTGGATGAACTCAGCAGGTCGGGCAGCATCCGTTGAAAGAAGCAGTCAGGAAGAAGGGTCTCGACCCGAAACGTTGACTGCTTCTTTCAACGGATGCTGCCCGACCTGCTGAGTTGCCCGAATGTATCTGCCTCTTCTATCACCCCTGGCAGTGCATTCCAGTAGTTTCTAATTACCTTAAAATTATGTCCCCTCACAAATTAGCCAGCTCTAATCCCCTGGGGAAAAGCCTCTGCCTATCCACTCTATCTATGCCCCTTATTATCTTCTACAGTTCGGTCAGGTCACCCCCTTGCCCTCCTTCTCTCCAGAGGGAAAAGCCCTAGCTCACACAACTCTTTTTTTGTGTATTAATGAGTAGAATCATTCCATCATCTATTCATTCCCTCCGGAATACTAATGAATGAAGTTTTGGAGGTGCTTTGGAAGCAGTGATTTCATTTGAGTCACTGTCTGACAAAGAGGTAACTGTGGATTCTGCCTGAGCCCATTCAGAACTCAAGCTTAGCATGGGAATAGCACATCTCCCTAAAATAACTTGATGACAAAACTGTGGATGAGATTTATTGCTGGAAGAAAGGAGCTTGTTATCTGAAGGCTGCAATGATGAAGTATTGTGAAGCTGCACATTTCTCAACAGAGTTGGAGAGCTCAGAGCCTTCAGAAACAAATTTCAACCTTCATGCTTTTGGCTTCAATAACCAGTATTTTTCAAGCATTTCTGTATCCATGTGGAGGGACAGAAATATTTGCTGCTCCACCTATCTAGAAATAAGTGCTAGATTAATGCAAAATGTAGTCAGGAAAAGGCAGAAATATGAATTTGTTGGAGTCAGAGATGTCAGGTGTTACTGACAGAGCAGCAGTGCTAACAGAGCGAAGCCCCGGATCACCGGTAACATCGGCTCGCGCCTGTAAGTCAAAAACATCTGAAGTGACAATGCCCGACACATAAACCTGCCTCCTCCATGTTCTGTGCAGCCTGTTCCTGCCTTTCATGAATGGACGTTCCTCTGCAGTTGGTATTAAGTGAGTTACCATTGATCATATGCTATAGCTGACACCAAAATATGTGACAAAACTTGCAGGCTGCCCCAGCTCATCCTCAGTTGTGTTGGTTGCTAATGCAAATGACATATTTGACTGTATATTTCAATGTACCTGTGGTAAATAAATCTGAATATTGAATCCCCAGAACTATGTTCTGGAACAAATTCAATGTGCTATGTTCTACAACATGATTATGTCAAGTTCCTACTATTTTCCACATTGGGAACTCACTGACTTCTGTAGTATTTATCAGTCAGTTTTCAATCATTATAAAAACCTGCCTTAAGTTAACACAGTAGGGATGTGAACCAGTATGGGCTCTGTATTTGGGGGCTTGGCGACTGAAACTCCAGGTAGCCAGGTGGAAGGGATGTGGGGTTTCTTGGAAGGTTCAAGATTGATGGAACACAGGATGGGGGAGAGCAAAGGCAGGGACCTTGGGCTGGGTAGGGGAGAGGAGACGCCACAGGTGAGGAGATAAGGTATGGGATTGATCTTAGGGGCTTCTCTCCAAAGCATTGGCAGGAATTGGGTGTGCCATCTGATGTATGTTCCTGGGGTAACAAATAACATTTCACCCCAATATTGTGCCAACCTTTTAACTTACTCTAAGATCAATTTAACTGTCCACTGTCATTTATCTATCATCCATGAGCCTATCAAAGGATCTCTTAATAGTTACTAATTAATCTGCTTCTTGGCAGGGCATTCCATGCACCCACCACTCTGTGAAAAACCTACCTCTCATATTGCTCTATATTTTTTTACAATCACCTTAAAATGATACCCTCTCACATTAGTTATCTCCACTGTGGGAAAAAAGTCCGTGGCTATCTACTCAATTATGCCTTTTATCATCTTGTACACTTCTATCAATTCACCTCTCATCTTCCTTCGCTCCTATGAGAAATGTCTTAGTTGTTCAACCTGTTCTTATAAGACATGATGTTTAATCCAGGCGGCATCCTAGTAAAGCTCCTCTGCACCCTCTCTACAACTTTACTTCCTTCCTATAATGAAACAACCAGAACTGAATATATTTCTTCATTTTCCAGCAACACTCCAAAGGAGGACTACATGAGCAATACAGGTATGCTTGGTAGGATAAAAATACTCAATTATTTTTCCCCACAGAAGAGCAACTAAATACCAGGGATTTAAGGTGAAAGGTTTAGAAGGCACCTGAAGGCAACTTTTTTCACAGAGGATGATGCTTATATGGAATAAGCTGTCAAAGAAAGTGATTAGGTGGGTACAATAGCAACTTTCAAAAGAGATCTAGAGAAGCACACCGCTGGAAAGGGTTTAGACTGCAGGGGTTCCCGACATTTTTTTATTCTATGTACCAATGCCATTAAGCAAGGGATCCATGGACCCCAGGTTAGGAACCCCTGTTACTGAGGGTGTTGCCAAAATGTGGACAAAATGGATTGGCTTCGTGGGCACCATGGTCAGCATGGAGCAGTTGAACCAAATGGCCTCCTCCTCTATTATTCTATGTCCCTAGGTAAAATTCCTCTGGTGTCCATGTCCAAGACTTTCCTTGAATGGGAGTTGGTTCAGGTCAATTACACCCTCAGTATTCCAACACCCATCTTTGCTGTTTCTCCCTAGTAGGCCTTTAGCCATCGGGGACTGTCAGACTGGCTGTTCTATATATCAGCAGAAATACAGAAATAACTTGCTGATTTTTCATGCCGGTTCAGTCATCATATCAATGAATGCACTTTTTAATAAATGCTTAATCTTTAAATAATTAAAGAATTAACACTTATAAACCCTTTTCAAGTCTCGAGTTGGCAGAGGAACTGAAAGGGCCTTTATGATGGATATCACGTGATCAAGCACTTTGTTCACATCCCTGTTGGCCACCAATGGAAACAGATTCTTCCCCTCTGCCTCAATATTCCATTTTTGTGCAAATTTTAATTTATTTTTTTTTGTGATTGATAACAATTTAATGTATTTACTAAGTACTGCTGTTGTAAAACAACAGATTTCTGGTAATCTAAGATAGAGAGTATAAACCTGATTCTGCTTTGGAGGTAAACTGTACTCACATCATCGCAGAGAATCGATGATCAAAGCTATCCTCCAACACAGCAGTCACTACATGGAAAGCTGACCAGCTGGCATGTAACATAGAGACATAGGGCACAACAGAACAAAAACAGGCCCTTTGGCAAATCCAATCCATGCTGACCTATTACTCTGCCTAATCCTATCAAACCACACTTGGCCCATAGCCCTCCCATCCATGTACTTATCCAAAATTCTCAATCCTTCATCCATCACTTCCACTGGCAGCTCGCTCCAGATTCATACCTCTGAGTGGAGAAGTTCCCCCTCATGTTCCTTTCACTCTTAACCTACAACCTCTAGTTCTAGTCTCACCTTTTCTCAGTGGAAAAAGCCCACCTGCATTTACGCTATCCATACCCCTCAAAAGTTTGTATACCTTTATTAAATCACCCCTCCATCTCCTACCCTCAACTTTTCCAAAATCTCCAGTCCTCAGGACCCGGCAACGTCTGGGCTGTATCCTCCATTTTCTCTTTTCAGGGCCGTCGATTACATTTACAAGGGACACTGCCAGAAGAAAGCAGCATCCATCATCAGGGAATCCCCACCATCCAGACCCCATTTTCTTGTTGCAACTACTATTAGGCAGGAGGTACAGGAGCCTTAGGTCCCACACCACCATGTTCAGGAGCAATTAGTACCCTATTATCATAAGGCTCCTGAACCAGCGTGGATAACTTCACTCACCTCAAGTCTGGGCTGATTCCACAACCCATGGACTCACTTTCAAGTTCTTATATTATTTATTTATTTTGCATTTGTACTATTTCCTTCTTTTGCACATTGGTTATTTGTCAGTCTTTTTTCAATATATATGCATACTATCGTATTTCTTTATTTTCCTGTAAATGCCAGTGAGAAGTGAATCTTAAGGTAGTATATAGTAACATACAGACTTGATAATAATTTTACTTTGCTTTGTATCAGTATCTAGTTAACTACATGAATTATATCTAAGTGAGTTCTTATTTCAACTGTAAATGCAAGGCTGAAAAAGGTGCATTAAGTGCATCGCACACAAACTCGTGTCTACCACCTTTGCAAGTGTTCCTGAGGAGAGAAGCAGAAGGAAAATGGTTGAATCTCCATCTGGTATGGAAGCTCCAGTGCACAGGACTGCAGACTCCACCAGTTCCATCATGGAGACAATGAGTCCATTGGGTAAGTTGAGAGTCTATTGTCTGCGAATAGATAAATCTACTTGAGGCTGGATGCCAAAGACAGCTTGCCCTAGGACGAGATGACTGTATGATAAAGGAGCTTATCCTGGGGTTAGAGGACAGGGTATATTAGAAGAGCTTGTCCTGGGGTTAAACCAGATTGTTCAAGGATTAGAGGACTATGTATGTTAGAGAAGTTTATCCTAGGGTTAGAGGACTATGTATGTTAGAGGACTGTGTAAGTTGTGCAGATTGGGAGGGAGGAAAGGGGCTCGTTTTGCTGTCACCTTTTTCTCATTGTGTTCAGCTGAACATTGTGGGTGTGCTGCATTGGCACTGGAAAGTGGTAGCAACAGTAGTGAGCTTCCTCCTACACCTCCTTAGGCTGTCCTAGCTGTTAACACAAATGCCACATTTCACCTAATACAAACATCATCAAGGACTCACACTATCCAGGGCTCGCTCTCTTCTCATTGTTCAGAAACCTGAAGGCACACTGTGATTCAGGAACAGCTTCTTCCCCTCTGCCATCCAATTTCTGAATGGACATTGAACCCATGAACACTACCCCACTAGTTTTTTATTTCTATTTTTGGCACAACTTATTTTAACCTAACTATCTAATGGAGATACATATATACACACACACTTAATGTAAATTAGTTTTTCTCTATATTTATTAATCACATATTTCATTGTACTACTGACATAAGGTTAACATATTTTACAACCAATACCCAGGATATTAAAACTGATTCTGAGGTTTCAACATACACTGAGTGATAGAGCAGTACAAAACAGAATCAGGCCCTTTGGCCTATCTAGTCCATGCTGAAACCATTTAAACTGCCTACTCCTAACAACCTGCACCAGCACCATAGCCCTCCATACTCTACCATCCAAGTGCCTATCCAAACTATCCAAACATTAAAATCAAACTGTCAGGAGCAGACATGGAATGGACCCAAATGCAGGACACAGGCACTGAAGTACTAGGGGTAGGACAGGATGGGGTGCCATGGCATGCAAGGGGTAATGCAGGTGGGGCTGGATCCCAGAGGTCAGGCCAGCAGGGCAAGAGGATCCCAGAGTTCAGGTAGGACAGGAGGATCCTTGGGGCAGGCACACAACTCCTGGACAGGGCAGCCTCCCAGGCAGGAGCACAGAGGCCCAGGCAAGACACAGAACCCTGGGCAGGTGTGGGCACAACCCATAGGAAGCAATGGGTGGAAAGAGTCAGAGTCCTCAGGGCAGGCCACATCCTGGGCAGGACCACTTCCCAGGCAGAGACAGAGGCCTGGGCAAGGCAGACACCTGGGCAGGTGCAAGGCACAACCTATCTGAGGCAAGGGGTAGGAAGGGGACCAAGTCCCCCCACCAGGCAACAGCAGATGGCCTGGCTTACCCAACAGAGGCAAGGGAACAGAAGGGAGCTGGGTCCAGGGTGAACAGCAGGACTGTCAGGATACACCAGTAAATAGGGAGAAGCAAGCAGACAGCACAACTGCACAGGCAAGGCAAATACAGCAGAACCAGCACACACAAGAGAAGCAGGAAAACAAGACAAACCTAGACCAAGCCAACACAGAGCAGGTCAGAACCCAGGAAGGGTAAACATAATTCAGAGCTGAACAACCCCCAACTAAGCTCAGTCCCCGAGCCCCTTATAAACACCTGCCCCTTAATAGGCAACAGGTGTACCTCCTTAAGCCAAGATGATCCAATGGCTCCGGGTGACAGGAGGGCTGGCTGCAAGGCCCGGAGTCCGGAGTACGGAGTCTGCGGACCGGAGCAAGACTCGGAAGGCAGGCTCCGGACTGGACCCTAACACAAGCTCACATGCACCACTTTGTGCTGGTAGATCATTTCATACTCATGACCATCTGAGTGAAGAAGTTTCCCCTCATGTTTTTCCCTTAAACTTTTCACCTTTCACCCTTAACACATGATCTCTGGTTATAGTCCCACCCAACCTCAATGGAAAAAGCCTGCTTGCATTTATCATATCCATACCCCTCATAATTTTGTATATCTCTATCAATTTTCATCTCAATCTTCTATATTCTAAAGAATCCAGCAACAGATGTAGCAACATCCTCCAGACCCAGCAAAATTTTCTCTGTACTCTTTCAACCTTATTTACATCTTCCCTGTAGGTAGTTAACCAAAACTGCACACAATACAGGTCGATCTTCACTAATCCGGCACCACTGGAACCTGCAGGGTGCCGGATTAGTGAAAATGCCTAATTATAGAAGGATCACATTAAGCGGTACCTAACCGCCTCATCATACCTTTAAAATATCATGTAAATCAGTACGTTAGATAATAATGAAACAGAAATATTAAATGAGCAGCAGGCACAGATAAAATAAAGGGTACAGGTAAATGCACAGGAATTAACTTATACAGAACAATTAAGCACTTCTGCTTCTAAAGTGAGACATTTAATATACCTTCAGGCAAAATTACGTGTTTGCAAGTGTGGGGTTGTCAGGATCATCAACATTTTTATCTTGAAAAATGAGTGAAGCATCAGCAACTGGCACAACAGTTTCGTCAAAAGCTGTTGATGTTGGTGGCAGCACATCTGGGTGAGCAGAAGCAGAAGTCGGGGAAAGGAGGTCTTCTATACGCCACATTACATGTGACCGCCATGCAACCAGGGATTCAGCGCTGGTATCTTCTCTCTTCACTCGCAGTTACTGAGGGAATCCTCGTTAGTTTCTTTTCCTCCACTTAGCAATATGCTTAAACTCAGCAGGTCACCACGTCTGATCTGAGGTCGTAGGCAGAAAAACAAACAGAGTGCTAGCCAGGCAACACCAGAGGGCAGTGTGCGACAGCTGGCAGGCAGGCAAGTTGGCGGACTGACCCAGCACACGCCAGCTCCACTGCCGCTGGCGGGTGAGACGGGTGGGTGCAGGGTGGCCACGCCTCACACAAATGATATTAATAAATGCAGGAAAACGAGCAGGAATCGCCTATCTGTGCTTAAAAGAACACGCCAACACGTGAACAGATCTAGTGCAGCCAAAACAATACTCAGCAGATTAGTACAGTGGCCCAGGAAATTTGAAATTACAGTTGAGCGGAAAATTTGAAATCAATGAAGGAACCGGATTACAGATAGTCGGATTAGTGAAGGTTGACTGTACTACAATTAGGACCCACCGACATTTTATACAACTTCAACATAACATTGCATTTCAATACATTGATTAATGAAGGCCAATGTGCCAAAAGCTTTCTTTACAACCCTATCTACCTGTGACACCACGTTCAATGAATTATGGATCTCAAAGTAAAATTTATTATCAGGGTTCATACATGTCTCCATATACAAACCAGAGATTCTTCTTCCTGTTCCATACTCAACAGATCTCAGGATCAATAAAAGAGCAAGAAAATAGAAGACAACAAACTGTGCAAATGTAAAATATAAATAAATAGCAATAAATAACAAGAGCATGAAATAACAAGATAAAGAATCCTTGAAGTGAGATCATTGGTTGCGGGAACACCAGAAAATAGAATGAGCACAGTTATCCCCTTTTGTTCAAGAGCCTGATGGTTGAGGGGTGGTAACTGTTCTTGAAACTGGTGGTGTGAGTCCTGAGGCTCTTGTACCTTCTACCTGATGTCAGCAGTGAGAAAAGAACGTGTCCTGGGTGGTGAGGATCTTTGATGATGGATGCTGCTTTTCTACAACAACATTTCATGTAGATGTGCTCAATGGTTGGGAGGGCTTTACCCATGATGTACTGAACTGAATCCACAACCTTTTGTAGGATTTTCTGCTCACAGGCATCGGTGGTCCTATAACAGGCCATAATGCAGCAAGTCAGTGCACTTTCCATCTCACATCTGTAGAAGTTTGTCAAGGTTTTTGATGGCATGTTGAATTTCTGCAGACTCCTAACGAAGTAGAGGTGCTGTTGTGCTTTCTTTGCAATTGCATTTATATGATAGGTCCAGCACAGGTCTTCTGAGATAGTGACACCCAGGAATTTAAACTTACTGACCCTCTCTACCTCTGATGCTCTGATAAGTACTGGCTCATGACCTCTGGTTTCCCTTGCATGAAGTCTTAAATAATTCCTTGATCTTTCTGACATTGAGTGAGAGTACCTGTAGTGCCAGATTCCTTTGTGCTACCATATTCCTCAGTGCCTTACAATTTACTGTGTAAGATCTATCCTGGCTGGTCCTACCAAGGTGCAAAACCTCACACTTGCCTAGATTAGATTCCATCTGACATTTTCAGTCCATTTTTTCCCAGCTGACGCAAATCCCCCTGCAAGCCATGATGGCCTTCCTCACTGTCCACTATACCCCCCCAATCTTGGTATCATCCACAAATTTGCTGATCTAGTTAACCACATTATCATCCAGATCATTGATATAGATGGTAAACAACAAGGAAATTAGCACCAATCCCTGCACCACATCAGTAGTCACAGGCCTCCCGTCAGAGAGGCAACTATCTACTACCACCCTCTGGCTATGCCCACAAACCAATGTCTAATCGAATTTACTACCTCATCTTAAATGCCAAGCGATTGAAGCTGCTTGACCAATCTCCCATGCCAGACCTTGTCAAGTGCCTTGTTAAAGTCCATGCAGATAGCATCCACTGCCTTGCCCTCATCCACTCTCTAGTAACTTGCTTTAAAAACTCTATAAGATTGGTTAGGCATGACCTAGCATGCACAAAGTCATACTGACTACCCTTAATCAGTCCACATCACTCCAAATACTTATATACCTGGTCCCTTAAAATACCTTGCAGTAAATTTCTCACAACTGATGTCAGACTCACCAGCCTATAATTTGCTGGTTTATGTTTTCGAGCGTTTTTTAAACAATGGAACAATATTGGATGTCCTCCAATCACCTGATACTTCTCCTGTCGCAAAGGGTGAATTAAAGATCTCTGCTAGGGCCTTGGAAATTTCTACACTTACCTCCCATAAGTTCTGAGGGAACACTTTGTCAGGCCCTGGGGATTTATCAACCCTGATCTGCTTCAGGATAGCAAACAGCTCCTCCTCTGTAATCTGTCCAGGGTCCATGAAGTTGTTGCTGCTTCGCCTCACTTCTATTGTCCATTGCCTGAGTAAATACAGATGCAAAAAAATTAGTTAAGATTTCCCCCCTCTGCTTTGGACTCTACACATGGATTATCATTCTGTTCTTCCAGAGGACCTAATTTGTTCCTTGCAATCCTTTTGCACTTAATCTATCTGTAGATTTCCTTGGGATTCTCCTTCACTTTGTCTGCTAGAGCAAGTTCACGCCTTTTAGCCCTCCTGATCTCTTTTTTAAGTGTTCTCTTATATTTCTTAAACTCGATAAACACCTAATTTTTTCCCTACCTGCCTGTTCCTGCTATGTATCTCCTATTTTCGCTTAACCAGGGCTTCAACATCTCTTGAAAACCAAGGTTCCCTACTCTTGTTATCTTTACCTTTTGTTCAGATAGGCACATACAAGTTCTGTACTCTCAAAGTTTCACTTTTGAAGGCCTCCCACTTACCGAGTACACCTTTGCTAGAAAACAGCTTGTCCCAATCTACACTTGACAGATCATTTCTGCTACCATCAAAATTGGTCTTAATCCAACTTAGGATCTCAACCCACAGACCAGACTTATCTTTTTGCATATTTACTTTGAAACTAATCATACTGTGGTCACTAGATGCAGTGTTCCTTGCATAAACTTCTGCCACCTGCCCTGTCTCATTCCCTAATAGCAAATCCTGTGTGATGAACTACATATACCTGTCTGAACACGCCCCCCCCCCCCCAGCTGACTGCTCCTGTGGCTCCTCCCACTGACCATGGCTCCTCCCACGGACCCCGGTATAAAGGCAATTGGAGACACAGCCCCTTCCTCAGTCTCCAGGATGTTGTGTGGTGGTCACTTGCTGCTTGTTCTTTCTTCCAGCCAATAAAAGCCTATATCTCACCTCACGTCTCCGAGAGTTATTGATGGTGCATCTTCCTGTATCACAGGCTCTTTTATTGGGACTTCTACGTAGTGATGAAGGAAACTTTCCTGAACACATTTGACAAACTCTATCCCATCTAGTCCTTATAGGATTCCCAGTCCATACGTGAAAAGATAAAATCAATGTTATGTTTCTTGCAACAGTCTGTAATCTCTTTACAAATTTGTTCCTTTAAATCCCTAGGACTGTGGGGTGGTCTGTAATATAGCCCCATTAACATGGTCATACCTTTCTTATTTCTCTGTTCCACCCATAATTCACTAGTTGAGTTATCCAGTCTGACCTGACTGAGTACGGCTGTGACATTTTTCCTAATTAGTATTGCCACCACTCCTCCTTTAATCCCTGCCGCTTTGTTATGTCTAAAACAATGGAAACCCAGAATACTGAGCTGACAGTCCTGCCCCTCCTGCAACCAAGTCTCACTAATGGCTACAATACCAAAATTCCAGGTGTTGATCCATGCCCTGAGCTCATCTGCCTTTCCTACAACACTTCTTGCATTGAAATATATGCAGCTCAGGACACTAGTGCACCATGCTCGACCTTTTGATTGCTGACTTTGTCTGAGATCTTGCCAACATCTGCATCCACAACCTCTACACTAACTGTTCTGGCACTCTGGTTCCCATCCCCCTGTAACTCAAGTCAAGTCAAGTCAGGTCAAATCAAGTTTATCGTCATTTCGACCATAAATTGCTGGTACAGTACACAGTAAAAACAAGACAACGTTCCTCCAGGACCCTGGTGCTACATGAAACAACACAAAACTACACTAGCCTATATAAAACAACACAAAAACTACACTAGACTATGTGAGACAGCACAAGGCTACATCAGACTACGTAAAACAACATAAAAACTGCACTAGACTACAGACCTGCACAGGTCTACATAAAGTGCAGAAAACAGTGCAGGGCAATACAATAATTAACAAACAAGACAATAGGCACAGTAGAGGACAAAAATAAAATATAATAATAAATGATGTAGATGTCAGTCTAGACTGACTATTGAGGAGTCTAATGGCTTGGGGTAAGAAACTGTTGCACAGTCTGGTCGTGAGAGTCTGAATGCTTTGGTACCTTTTGCCAGATGGCAGGAGAGAGAAGACTTTGTGTGAGGGGTGTGTGGGGTCCTTCACAATGCTGTTTGCTTTGCAGGTGCAGCATGTGGTGAAGTTGTTTGTAATAGCTGGAAGAGAGACCCAGATGATCTTCTTAGCTGACCTCACTATCCACTGCAGGGTCTTGCAATCCGAGACTGTGCAACTCTAGTCTAAACCTCAATGTACAGCGTTATCAAACGTTCCTGCTAGAATATTAGTCCCCCTTTAGTTCAGGTGCAAACATCCCTTCTGTAAACATCCCACCTTCCCTGGAAGAGAACCCAATATTCCAAAAATCTTATGCCCTCCCTCCTACACTAATTCCTTAGCCACATGTTAAACTGTATAATCTTCTTAGTTCTGGCCTTACTCACGTATGGCATGGGCAGCAATCCTGATGTAACAACCCTGGAGGTCCTGCCCTTTAACTTAACACCAGACTCCGTGAACTCCCTGTGCAGAACCTCGTCACTCGTCCGACCCATGTTATTGGTACCTACGTGGACCACAACCTCTGCTGTTCACACTCCCACTTGAGAATGCTGAGGACAATCCGAGATTCCCCAGACCCAGGAGGCAACATACTGTCCAGGAATCTCGTCCTCGCCCACAGAATCTCCTCTAATTAATGAATCCCCTATCAACACAATGTGCCTCTTCTCTTCCCCCCACCTTCAGAGTCACAGAACCAGACTCAATGCCAGAAACCTGACCATTGTGACTTTCCTCTGCTAGGATATCCCCCCCCCCCCCCAGACAGTATCCTGTTGTTGAGGGGGATGACCACAGGGATAGTCTATACTGGCTCCTTAACCCCTTACCCCTTCCTGACTGTTTCCCAGTTTCCTGTGATAAATAATTTTGAATCTGATGACATTTTCAAGAAGATGGCATTTATCATTAAGGACCCTCATGGTTCAGAACATTCCCTCTTCTCTTTACTACCATCAGAGAGGAAATGCAGAAGCCTGAAGGCCCACCTTCAATGATTCAAGAACAGTTTCTTCCCCTCCACTACCAGACATCTGGATGGTCCACAAACACCACCTCCCAAATGAATGCCTGTTTCGGTACGGTAACTCCTTGACTCAATGAGTCATAGGACAATACAGCACAGATACAGGCCCTTCGGCCCAACCTATTGATGCCCACCCAGATAGCAATAATTTTCTGTGTTCGGCTCATCTATCTCCAAGCCCCGACTCTCCAGGTGCCTATCCGACTGCCTCCTAGATGATACTACTGTACCTGCCTCAACCACTTCCTCTGGCAGCTCATTCCATATTCTCACCAAAAAGTTGCTTCTCAGGTTCTTTTTAAATCTGTCCACACTCACCCTAAGCCTATGCCTTATAGTTTTGGTCTCCCTCTACCCTGGGAAAAAGACTGTCACCATCCGTCTTATTGAAGGCCATTATGATTTTATAAACCTCAGTATACCGTAGTCACCCTTTGTTCTTTTATGCTACAAGGAATAAAGGCCTAGCTGTCAGCCTCTCACTATAACTTAGGCATTCTAGTTCTGACAACATTCACCTTATCTAAAAGTTCAAAGTTCAAGGCAAGTTTACTATCAAAGAACATATATGTCACCATATACAACCCTGAGATTCATTTTCTTGTGGGCATACACAATAAAACTATAGAATAATAACCATGACAGAATCAATGAGAGACTGCCCAACGGAAGTGCAGAAGACAACAAACTCTACGAATACAAAAAGAAAGAAAGAATAATAATAAGCAATAAATATCAAGAACATGAGATGAAGAGTCCTTGAAAGTGAGTCCATAGACTGTGAGATTTCAATGATGGGGCAAGTGAAGTTGAGTGACGTTATCCCCTTCGGTTCCAGAGGGGTAATAACTGTTCCTAACCTGACAGTGTGAGTCCTGAGGCTTCTGTACCTTCCTCTTGATGGCAGCATTGAGAAGAGAGCATGTCCTGGGTGGTGAGGGGTCCCTGATGATGGACGCTGCTTTCCAACAACAGCATTTCTTGTAGATGTACTCGATGGTTGGGAGGGTTTTACTCGTGATGGACTGGACTGTATCCACTACTTTTTGTAGGATTTTCCATTCAAGGGCATTGGTGTTTCCATACCAGGCTGTGATGCAGCCAGTCAATATACTCTCCACTACACATCTACGGAAGTTTGTCAAATTTTTAGATGTCATTCTAATTCTCCACCAACTCCTTAAGGAAATACCGTAAAGATATTAATGTGCATTTTTTGTAATTGCACGTTAGTGCAGGGCTTAAAACAGGTCATCCAAAATAATAACACCTAGGAATTTAAAGTTGCTGACCCTCTCCACCTCTGATCCCCTGATGAGGACTGGCCCACGGACCTCTGGTTTCCTTCTCCTGAAGTCAATAATTAGTACTAACATCCTGTGACGTTAAACGCTGTGAGACAGATGTTCATTTCACTTCTTCAGCTGAGGAAGAGCAAGCCTCCCTCCTGACAGATAACTGCTTGAAGACAAAAGCTTCATTTCGTCTTTCCCAGCCACATTGGATGAAACACTCAGACCAGCAGATAAAAGTGGATCGCCAGAGCTGAGCATTCCTATTTGTGTAATTACATCATGCTGTTAGAGCCATGTGGAAAAGGAAATTAATAAGAATTCTAATTAAAGCATTTTCAGTTACTCCTTCAAAAAATTACACAGTGAATGAAATTTCTATTAATCTCACAGAAGAGGTTATGCTTCTGGGTATGTAGAATATAATAACGCTTGCTTGAATTAATTGGGATATTGGTTGGCTGCTCTGTTGGTGGGTGATCAGCTGGAGATTGTTTGAATGCCTAAGGCTCAGAGCATTCCTGCTTTCCACCGACTGCCTTTTAAATCTGATCTTTCCTTGCACTCTACTTGCAAGCAGTGTCTCCTCTGATCGATAGTCATTTTGCAGACCTTTGTTACTGGCACTGCCACCTCAAGTCGATAGTTCGATCCTCATAAGCCAAGAAATTAAAGGTTCCTAAACAACATAACGAAATAGCAATTGTAACTGCACGGGTAGCAAATTGGTATTTCAGTCTCCAACCACTTAGCGCACAAGGGCATCAACTCTTCAAGTTGGTTCGAGTTTATTGTCATATGCACTAGTACAGTGAGGTACAGGTACAACGGAAAACTTGCTCAGAGCAGCATCACAGACACAGACAATACTCAGAATATACCCACAAGAGGTTCTGCAGGTTGGAAATCCAGAGAAGCACACACAAAACGCTGGAGGAACCCAGCAGGCTAGCCAGCATCTATGGAAATGAATACATAAACATTCAACAGTTCAGGCCAAAACCTTTCATCAGGACTGGAAAGAGAGGGGGAAGATGCCAGAATAAAAAGGTGGAGGGGGTGGGAGAAGGTGATAGGTGAAGCATATAATATAAATTATACATAAAGTGTACCAGACAGTGAAGAAAAAGATTGTGCAAAGAGACTACAATCAGGGACGGTATGTGCTATAACGAGAAATTGGACAGAGTGTAGAAGATTAAGAGGACTCTTGTTAGAGGTATACAAAATTATGACAGGTGTGGATAGGGCCAGTGCAAGCAGACTTTTTCCACTGAGGTTTGATGAGACTAGAATTAGAGGTCATGGGTTAAGGGTGAAATGTGATCTGTTCAAAGGAAGATCTTCTTCGCTCAGAGGGTGGTGAGAAGGTGCATCAAGCTTCCAATGGAAGTAGTGGATGTGATTTCATTTTCGACATTTAAGAGAAATTTGGATAGGCACATGGATAGTAGTGGCATGGAGGGCTGTGGTCCTGGTGCAGGTCAATGGCACCAGGCACATTAATAGTTTAGCATGGACTAGATGAGCTGAAAGGTCTGTTTCTCTGCTGCAGTACTCTATGACTCTATGTATTTATATTTATCATGTTGTTTTATTTTTTTCCCCATATATTTATTGTGTTGTTTCTTTTTGCTGCATCGGATCCGGAGTAACAATCATTTCATTCTCCTTTTCACTTGTCTACTGCCAAATGACAATAAACAATCTTGAAGGAGGCGGTCCATTGCTGATGTAGGGTTATGGTCGGTCGGTTCAGAAACCTGATGGTTGGAGAAAAGGAGATGTTCCTGCACCTGATGGTGTGGGACTTCTAAAGCAATTGACTTATTTAACGGTGGAAACATCTTTTGTGCCTCTATCTTATTTCTCTTTCATGATTATATATAAGATCCTATCTTGTTCTTCAGAATTCTGTCGAGTATGCTCCCAATTGTTTTAATCTCTCCTCGCACACTTGATCTCCAGAATCAACCCTCCTCTGCACTGCTCCAAAGCCAGTATGTCTTTTCTCAAGTAAGGAGGCGAGTACTCACCTGTACCCTGCAGACAGAACTACTGTACTACCCCACAACAGTCATTTACTCCAAAGTCAATTAAAATGTCAACTTCCTGAACACTCCGCAAAATAACTTAATAAATAACAATGGAGTTATGACAGCTCAAGAGGTAAGAATCAGTTCATCCTTTGAACCTGATCTTCCTGTAATCTTCCACTCCATCACTCTCTTCCTGATGCTCAGATGCTGGGTCTTAGTCCAAATCGTTTATTCCTCTCCATAGATGCTGCCTGACCCGCTGAGCTCCTCCAGCATTTACTCTGAGCTACGCAGGACTTCCAGCATCTGCAGAATGTCTTGCGACACTGTTTTCCTGCCTTGTTCTGGATTCCATTTTGAATGGAGCGATCTCCATTTTGAATGAACACAGTGGCTGAACTTTGGCGCAAAGAGCTCCAGCGATTCACCACCTTCGGTACGAAGAGTTCTTCTGTATCTCCCTTCTCAAAGGCCGACCCTTCAGCCAGGATTTCCACCATCCTCACACCCAGCCTGACAAGCCCTGAAGGAATGTTGCAATAGATGACTGTGGAGGCCAAGTCATTGGGTATACTTAAAGTGGAAGTTGATAGATTCTTGATTAGTCAGGGCACCAAAGGCTACAGGGAGAAGACAGGAGAAAGGGGTTGAGAGGGATAATAAATCAGCCATGATGGAATGACGGAGCAGACTCCTTAAGCTGAATGGCCTCATTTTGCTCCTATATCTTATGGTCTTATAGTTTCAAGATGTTGCCTCTCCTGCTCTAGCTCTGGAGAAGATGGTCCCAGTCTCCTTAGCCATCCCATGTACGGCAAGCCTGCAACCATCTGCTCCAACTTCGTGCGCTCTCTCTTTAGGAATTATACCTTATGCACTGGAACATAAGAAGCTGCAAAGAGAAATGGAGTCGGTCTTTTACATCACGGGTACATCCCCCTATCATCACTAATATCTATAGGAGGCACAGTCTGAAAGGGAAACATACATCAGAGATCCCTACCATCTGGGCCTTGCTATCTTCTCACTGCTTCAGTTGGGCAGGACATACAGAAGCCTGAAGTCCCACACCACCGGGTTCAAGAACGTCTACTTGCTTTCAACCATGCCATTCTTGAACCAGCTGACAAAACCTTAATCATCGCCTCAGTACTGCAGCACTGTGATTAGTGGCTGACACAGTCATGTAGTGGTTAGCGTAGCACTATCACAGCCCGAGTGCCCTGGGTTCAATTCCATCTCAGCCCGTAAGGAGTTGGTACATTCTCCCCTTGACTGTGTGCGTGGGTTTCCACCAGGTGCTACGGTTTCCTCCCACATTCTAAAGACATGCAGGTTAGTTGGTTAATTGGCTACATGTTGTAATCGAGCGGCACGGGCTTGTTAAGCTGGAAGGGCCTGTTACCAAGTTGGACATTCTCCGCATGACTGCAGGGTTTTTTTTCTGGGTGCTCTGGTTTACTCCCACATTCCAAGGATGTATGGATTAGGGTTAGTAAATTGTGGGCATGCTACATTGGCACTGGGAACATTTACCAGCAGCCCAACACAATCCTCACTGATCTGACTTGACACAAATGACACATTTTACTGTATGTTTCAACGTACACATCATAAATAATGTTAATCTTTAATCTCTTTCCGTCCATGAACCCATGAACACTACCATATTAGGGTCGGCTTGAAACATCAACTCTTTACTCCTCTCCATAGATTCTGCCTGACCTGTTGAGTTTCTCCAGCATCTTGTGTGTGTTGCTCAGGATGTCCAGCATTGTAGAACCTCAAGTCCGCTACCTGATCGTTCCTTATTTCTCAGTCCTTATTTAATTTTTCATTTGCAGTCTTTACACTGCAATTTTGCTGCAAAACCTCAAACTTCATGTTACAGACATCATGTTACAGGGAATGAACCTGATTCTGGGTTTGTGATCGACCATCATTGTCCAGCCGGATTTCTATGTGACCCCAGACCCACAGGAAGGTGATTGACTCTCACTAACCTGGGGCTGTTCGCCTTGGGAAAGCGAAGCTTGTGAGGGGATCTGATGGAGGGATTTAAAACTATGAAAGGCATGAACGATGTTAACAGAGAGAAAC
The DNA here is from genome assembly GCF_030144855.1 of Hypanus sabinus. NCBI lineage: Eukaryota > Metazoa > Chordata > Chondrichthyes > Myliobatiformes > Dasyatidae > Hypanus > Hypanus sabinus. The sequence goes on from NC_082718.1 coordinate 30,216,581, forward strand.
TAACATTGGGCACAAGAGATTCTGCAGACGCTGGAAATTCAGAGCAACACTCACAAACTGCTGGAGGAACTCAGCAGCATCAATGGAAATGAATAAACAGTTGATGTTTTGGGCCAAGACCCTTCTTCAGGACTGGAAAGATGCCCCCATCCATGAAATCATTCTTGGGTTGTTTTCTCTGGAGTGGAGGAAGCTGCGCAGACACCTAATTGTTGATTCATTATGTGTTGAATGCCATGATGATCATGGTCTTTCCATCACCATGATTGTTCTTGGCAAATTTTTCTGCAGAACTGGTTTGCCATTGCCCTCTCCTGGGCAGTGTCTTTACAAGACGGGTAATCCCGGCCATTATCATTACTTCAGATACAACACTGTGTCATGTCATCTGCAGAAATCCTCTGATGACTCAGCAACAGCTGGGTGCATAAAGAGAGGATGGGAGGATGAACTCAGGGCCCTGGTGGAGGACTTCGTCGAATGGTGCAAGCTAAATCAGCTTTCTTTAGTAAGATAAACAAGCTGGTGATGGACTTTAGGAAGACTAAGCCTGCACTGCTCCCTGTTACTATTGATGGTGAGGACGTGGATGTGGTGAGGACCTACAAGTACCTGGGGGTAAACCGGGATGACAGACTTAAGTGGAGCACCAAAACAGAAGCTGTGTACAAGACGGGCCAGAGTCACTTCTGCTTCCTGAGGAGACTGAGGTCCTTGGACAATGCAGGCCTCTCCTTCACATGTTCTACCAGTCTGTTGTTGCCAGTACAATCTTCTATGCAGTGGTGTGCTGGGGCAACGGCATCAATATAGACGATGCCAGCAGGCTCAATAAACAGATTAGAAAGGCTGGCTCTGTTATAGGAGTCAAACCGGACACACTGGAGGCTGTGGTAAAACAAAGGACCCTACGGAAAATCCTGGCAATTCTGGACAGTGTTTCTCACCCTCTGCAAGCCACCTTGGCTGAAAAGAGGAGCACTTTTAGTAATAGACTAAGATAACTGCGCTGCTCCAAAGAGCGCTATATGAGGTCATTCTTACCCAGCGTTCCTATCAGACTTTGTGGTAATTTATTTTTTATTCTTTCTACTTCTTTTTGAATATTTATATCTGTGCACTCGTAATATTACTGTGACACTGTAATTTCCTTTGGGATCAATAAAGTATCTCTCTATCTGCTCTTCAGATACTCACTGCCTCGTGCCAGTGGTTGTATAACCAGGACTTGTGATGTACACCAGCTGCTCATATGACCATCAACCACCCTCTCCCATGGCTTCACGTGACCCTGATGGAGGGGTCAAGCAGGAGCTATGTTTTTCTCAAGGATGACCTGCAGGGTAGCGAGGAAAGGACGTATCTCCACCCCACCACTCAAGGAGACATGATAGAGGTCTATAAGATTTTGAGAGACATGGATAGAGTAGACAGCCAGTATCTTTTACCCAAGATTGAAATATTTAGATGACATGCACTTAAGGTGAGAAGAGGAAAGTTCAAAAGATATCCGAGGGGCAAATATTTTTTCTTTACTTATAGAGTGGTGAGTGCCTGGAATTTGATGCCAGGGTGGTGGGGGCAGTTACATTGGAGGTATATAAGAGGTTCATATGCACGAAGTGGAAAGATATGGATATTGTGCAGGCAGGAGGGATTCAGCACTATTTGCTTAATTAATTTGGCATAGCGTTGTGAGCCAAAGGGCCTGTTCCATTGCTGTATGTTTTATGTTCTGTTATGCCTGGCAGTAGACGGGTGGAGAAGCCGAAGAGACAGAATGAAGGAGACGGACCAACGAACCGAGAGTGAGAAGAACAAATGACATTTTTACACAGTGATCAGGACAGGCTGCTGGAGGTGTGAGGAATGGTGGAGCAGGAGGTGGAGGGCAGATTCAGTTATTGCATTTGAAAAGGAACTCGGTGCTGTTCAAAACCCAAAAGTTCATGCCCTCTGAACATTTCAATCTTGGGTAAAGATACTGGCTGTCTAATCTATCCACGTCTCTCAAAATTTTATAAACCTCTATCAAGTCTCCCCGGGTGGCAGGGTGGAGATACGTCTCTATCGAAGCAGGAGTAAGGATCTTGGTGGTATCCTCTCTAGAACATGGTGGCCTCCAGAGAGAGAGGGCTGGGATGGGCTCAAAGGGCCCATTGTCTATTCCATGGTTCCATATAGGACCATCACAAGATTTCAGAACATCATTTAGAGTATTTTTCACAAGCCTCTGGCGCATTAACTGAGCAATAAGCACTCCCTGGGATTACAGGGATAAATTTATTACGCTTCTTCCAAACAGTACTGCAGGGGGCCTAAACTGGCTGAAACCCATAGAGACAGCAGTTCCACCCACAGCAGACATGGGGTAACCTCAGATTCAGCTTCATTCATTTATCACTTGTACAGCACATCGAAACGTACAGTAAAATGTGTTGCTTTTGTGAACAACCAACAGAACCTAAAGGTGTGCTGGGGACAGCCCGCAAGTTTTGCCACACATTCCATCACCAGTATAACACGTTCACAGTGTTCGTCAGAACAACACAAACAACAACGGCGAGACAACACAGAAAAGCAAGTTTCTTTCCCCTCTCCTGTTGAAACCATTTGTTTAATTTTTAGATTTGTATGATTAATTTTCATTTTTTTGCAGTTTAACAACTAATTATCAGTTTGTATTTTAAGCAAACCTTATTTGCCTAACAGTTTAATATGCCTCTAGTGATTATACAAGTTATTATGCTGGCAGCTTCTTTGTTCTTCACTAAGTGAATAAGTGTTTTCTCATTGGTTAAGTTTTACTGCAGTATGAAATAAGCATTTTCTAATTGGTTTATTATCTTTAGATTTGAAAGGGATTTTTCTTATCTCTGGGTATAAAAATAGCTGTTTTGTCCTAGGGGTCACCTTATTCTTAAATCTTAGCTTTCCCTGTAACTGCCTGCTCAGGTTCTTCAAAGCAACAAGTTTTGTGCCTCTCTCCTGACTTCTAAAAGAAGCTTGGACTTAAACACCGAAGTCCAACACACAGGCCCCAAGTCCAGGACAGGCCACCCCTGGGCCTGCAGCCTCTAGTGGGCTCGGGACTTGCAGACATTGAGCCTCCAACTTCCCTAGTATACTGAGCCCAAGTCTCACCAATGATAGAACTCCAGACTCCAGGCCTAGAACTCCAGACTCACCAATGACAGCATCCAAATTATAGGCTCACATAGGGGGTCACCGGCTCTCGTCCCCCCCTGCCCACATAGATCTCCAATCCCAAAATACAGTCCCACTGACATGGTAAGAGAGGATGATCACAACCCTCTTCTTCACTGCTCTTTGTCCATTGGTATTGTGACCTGACTTAGGTCCATGGTGATTGTAGGCCCCATATTACACTGGAGATAATTTTAAGACCATAAGCAGAGGAGCAGAATTGGGCTATTCGAATCTGCTCCACCATTCTAACATGGCTGATTTATTGTCCCCCTCCTGCCTTCTGCCCTTGACTAATCAACAACCTATCAACCTCCACTTTAAATATATCCAATGACTTAACCTCCCCAGCTGTCTGTGGAAATGAATACCATAGATTCACCACCCTCTGGCTAAAGGAATTTCTCCAAATCTCTGTTCTAAAGGCATGTTCCTCTATTCTGAGGCTGTGCCTTCTGGTCCCAGACTTTCCCACTTCAGGAGGCATCCTCTCCAATTTCACTCAACCTAGGCCTTTCACTATTCAATAGGTTTCAGTAAGATCCCCCTGATTCTTCTAAACTCCTGTGAGTACAGGCCTGGAGCCATCAAACGTTCCTCACACATTAACCCTGTCATTCTTGGAATCATTCTCGTGAACCTCCTCTGGACCCTCTCCAATGCCAGCACATGGCTTCTTAGATAAGGGACCCAAAACCGCTTTTGTGGCTCTTTAGATGCAATAAAGTGTTACATATTTAGTTCTTCAGAACAGAAGATAATCCGGAACTCAATATTGCTGCTTTCCTGAAAGAAAAAAAGACTCAGAAGTGATGGTGTTCATTGCTGTCTGATGTATTTCACCCTTTTGAATTGTGCACTGATTTTGGAGTGCTTATGGCTCAGGAAAAGACTGATCTGTGCCAAAATCCATTTCAGCTATTCAGTAAGAAGGAGAGAGAGAGCTGAGTAGTATAACTTGCCTTGTTATCTGGTAATTCTCGTCCAAGTCAGTGGGGAAGGGAGGATGCTGGAAGTGGACTGCTGAGTGGTGTGTTCGCTCCCCTTAAAGATAACAAAACTCTGCTTCAAATTACCACAACAGGACTTAGAGCAAAGATAAAATTTGATCAGGGGATGATTCATGTTCGAAATCCTGTGATCAGCACAATTATACACCAGTAGTTCTTCGGAGCATCCTAATTTATTTAATCTCTCTCAGTGATAACGGCATACAGTCAGTGGTATAACAGAAATGAAAGTTGCTGCAAACATTTGGAAAGCTGGTGAGTCTGTTGGAAACCCATTCAAAAAGAGACATAGATTTAGTGAACAGCCAGAGACTTTATCTCAGGGCGGAAATGGCTAATACAAATGGGGATAAATTTAAGCAACACATCAAAATGCCAGAAGGCCAAGCAACATCAATATAAAAGAGGAAACAGTCAACATTTCAGGTTGAGACCATTCACCAGTCCTGATGAAGGCTCTCAGCCTAAAACGTCAACTGTTTACCCTTTCCCATAGATGCTGCCTGGCCTGCTGAGTTCCTCCAGCATTTTGTGTGTGTCTTGCACTGTTCTGTGCACTTGATGTAGTTCTGTGAAGGTCTGAAGTCTAGTGTAGTTTTGTGTTGTTTCATGCAGCACCACGGTCCTGGAGAAACGTTATTTTGTTTTTACTGTGGACTGTACCAGCAGTTATGGTTGAAATGACAATAAAAAGCGACTTTATTTGACTTGATCTGCAGATTGCACATAAATTTAACGTGATTGGAGGGAAGTATGGGGGGATGTCAGAGATAGGTTTTTTACAGAGAGTGGTGGGTGAGTGCAATGTGCTCCCAGGGGTGATGGTAAAAGGCTGATACATTAGGGACATTTAAGAGATGGACACATTTATTTATTGAGAAATACAGTGCAGAACAGGCCCTTCCAGACCTTTGCATCGTGTTGCCCAGCAACCCCCAACTTAACCCTAGCCTAATCACAGGACTGTCTACAATGACCAAGTAACCCACCAAGCGGTACACCTTTGGACTGTGGGAGGAAACTGGTGCACCCGGAGGAAACCTACGCGGTCACAGGGCGAACATACAAACTCTTAAAGGCAGCGGCGGGAATTGAGCCTGGCTCACTGGCCCTGTAAGGGTTTGTGCTAACCACTACGCTACCGTGCTACCCCACATGGATGATAGAAAAATGGAGGGCTGTGTAGGAGGGAAGGGTTAGACTGATCTTAGAGTAGGTTAAAAGGTTAGACAACATCGTGAGCTGAAGGGTCTGCACTGTGCTGTAGTGTTCTATAATCTATGTTCTAAATAATCTTAACTCTTCCTGTTCTTAACAGTACTGGTTGTTAAATACTTCATTGCTAAGAATTGATGTAACTTTTAATTACACCTGCACGTACGTGTACTTGTGCACGAGTATAAACTAAACTTTATCAATAACACCATTTAAAGCACGTTAACGTTGAACTATGATTGAAGTATATGAAGCCAGTGTTAGGTTTACAAAGGAGGATGCTGTACAGTGGAAGGAGCCTTCACAGCCGCTCAGGTATCTTGTCCCCATAAACCTTTCACTAAATGGTCAATTGGAAGCACTTAAGTGAGGGGCAGAAGCGGTGGAATGCACAGGGCAGATTTGGTTGCTGTGGAAACAACTTTATTGGAAATAGTTTGCTGAGTCTTCCTGCCTCACCAGGCTTTCCGATGATGAAAACAAACTGTGAGCGGTGGCCTCCAGCTGAGGTGACCAAAGCAAGGTGTTCACTTAGACTGATCAAAAAGCAGAGAGAGAGTGACATAGTCTCCAATCCCCTCTATCCGCTACCTCAGTCACTGCGCTGTAAGCATTTTAATCCGCTTATTATAATGCGTTTACATTGTAAATACATGCTGGTATTTATATATTTATGCGCAATTCATTCCATATCCATATACTTTAACCTTCAGCTTTACTTTTATATGAGTCCTGAAGAAGGATCTAGCTTGAAACGTCAACTGTTTATTTCTCTCCATTAGATGCTGCCTGACCTGCTGAGTTCCTCCAGCATTTTGTGTGTGCTACTCTGGATTTCCAGCTTCTGCAGAATCTCTTGAGTTTATTTTTTATAATCCTTTATTCTTTATAGTTGCTGAATGTTGTTTTCATTGCATGTCGTGCCCCGACCAACACACCACAGCAAATTCCTAATACATGTCAATGTACATGGTGAATAAAGTTGATTTTTGATCCTTCATCCTTTATGTTGCACAAGATGATAAAGGCACTTTGAAACTTACAGAACTATTGACTTTTTAATTTTAACTCAGTCTACAGTATGACTAACAGTTGAATGCGTAAGGCTTGTTATCAAGACAGTACAGCTGAACACAGAGACACGATTGCTGGATTATGACAGTGAACATCCTTCCACAGATGTAGCAGTTTGTCTGGCAGTGTGTACAAATGTGTAGACTCTCCTGAGCTGTAGATGTAATGTGATCCTGATCGGCCACATTGGGAACAGCTATTAGCCATGGCTTGCTGAACCAGAACCAATCAATAACCCTCATACACTGTATGGAAAGGCTGGCTTTATCTAGTGCACAACTTACCGGGCATTGTCTTGCCACACACAATGTACCAGAGGAACTCAGCAGTTCAGGCAAAGGAGGACAATGAATGGTTAATGTTTTGGGTTGAGGCTCTTCATCTGGTGGGCACTAGCCTCCCCACCACCGAAGATTTCTTCAAAAGATGGCATTAAGGACCCTCTCCATCTAGGACATGCCCTCTTCTCAATCAGGGAGGAGGTATGGGAGCCTGAAGACAGACACTCAATGTTTCAGGAACAGCATCACATTTCTGAATGGACAGCAAACCCATAAACACTACCTCACTATTTTTGCACTACTTACTTATTTTTCTATATATATTTCTTCTTGCAATTTATAGTGTATTTAATTATTGCACTGCAGCCGCAAAATGACAAATTTCACGATGTGCCAATCGGCAATCAGCTGCAGATTAGTCAGTGAATTTTCAACCTTGTCTTTGATGTGGATGAGCTGTCATGTAAAATATGCCACTCCCTATTATACCCATGAAAACCAGAAAAAAAAAGATGCAGTCTTACAGAAATACTTTGCTTCTTTCTCCTGGGAGATGTTTTGTTAGATGGAATTCAGGACTACTGCAGACACATTGAAGGCCGTTACTGCACTTTGCTGAAAATATCAATTTGTGGTAAAAGGCTTCATTACCTCTGCTGTGAAACACCTAACTTACTTTCTGAGACTGCAGCAAGGTTCAGTTTGAGGGAGGAGCCTTGTGAATTACCACCCACAGCTTTAATTGGTGAAATATTTGTTGCAACATTGGAGAAATGAATTCCTGTTACCTTAAATCTGATGCATAGACTGTTGCAAAAGCAACATGCTGGCGGTAATAATGTTGACTTAATAGTTTCCACTTGGCTTATCACTCAAACAATAATGGCTCCATACCAGAACAGACCAAAAGTTCCCAGAGCTGCAATACAACTGGTCATGGATTGGTTGCAGACAAGAACAACGTCGGAATGATTTGGCATGTCACCTGTAACCCTCATCGATGCACAATAGATAGCATCCTATCCGCTTGCACGTTATCATAAGGAAGCTGCTCTGTCTGCAACCAAAGAAAATGAGCCATGGGCACGGCTAAGCACATCATGGAAGCCAGCCTCCCCTCTGGGAACTCTGTCAGTACTTCTCACTGTCTCAGTAAAGACCCCACCTACCATGGACATTCTCTCCTCTCCTCTCCTCTCCTCCATTGAGCAGAAGATGCAAAAACCTGAAATCATGTACCACCAGGTTCAAGGACAGATTCTACACCACTGTTATCAGACTCTTCAATGGTCATCTTGTAAAATAAGATGGATCCTTCACCTCATAATCTAACTCATTGTTGACCACTGACAGGCTACCTGCACTGTACCTTCTCAGTACTGTAACATATTAGCACCGTACAGAGATATACAGAAGCTATACAGTGTGGGAACAGGCCTTTCAGCCCAACTGGACAATGGTGACCAAGGCGCCCATCTAAATGAGTTCCATTTGCCTATGTGAATACCCCGAGGCATTCTACAAGTATATGAAGAGAAAGAGGATAAGACATGAAAGAATAGGACCTATCAAGTGTGACAGTGGGAGAGTGTGTATGGAACCGGAGGAAATAGCAGAGATACTTAATGAATACTTTACCTCAGTATTCAAAATGAAAAAGGATCTTGGTGATTGTAGTAATGACTTGCAGCAGACTGAAAAACTTGAGTATGTAGTTATTAAGAAAGAGGATGTGCTGGAGCTTTTGGAAAGCATTGAGTTGGATAAGTTGCCGGGACTGGATGAGCTGTACCCCAGGCTACTGTGGGAGTTGAGGGAGGAGATTGCTGAGCCTCTGGCGATCATCTTTGCATCATCAATGGGGATGGGAGAGGTTCTGGAGGATTGGAGGGTTGCAGATGTTGTTCCTTTATTCAAGAAAGGGAGTGGAGATAGCCCAGGAAATTATAGACCAGTGAGTCTTACCTCAGTGGTTGGTAAGTTGATGGAGAAGATCCTGAGAGGCAGGATTTATGAACATTTGGAGAGGCATCATATGATAGGAATAGTCAGCATGGCTTTGTCAAGGGCAGGTCGTGCCTTTTGAGCCTGATTGAATTTTTTGAGGATTGGTGAATCCTCAAAATTGATGAAGGAAGAGCAATAGATGCAGTGTATATGGATTTCAGCAAGGCATGTGATAAAGTACCCCATGAAAGGCTTATTGAGAAAGTAAGGAGACATGGGATCCAAGGGGACATTGCTTTGTGGCTCCAGAACTGGCTTGCCCAGTGAAGGCAAAGAGTGGTTCTAGACAAGTCATATTCTGCATGGAGGTCAGTCACCAGTGGAGTGCCTCAGGGATCCGTTCTGGGACCCTTACTCTTTGTGATTTTTATAAATGACTTGGATGAGGAAGTGGAGGGATGGGTTAGTAAGTTTGCTGATGACACAAAGGTTAGGGGTGTTGTGGATAGTGTGGAGGGCTGTCAGAGGTTACAGCAGGACATTAATAGGATGCAATAACTGGGCTGAGAAGTGGCAGATGGAGTTCAAACCAGAAGTGTGAAGTGGTTCATTTTGGTAGGTCAAATATGATGGCAGATTATAGTATTAATGGTAAGACTCTTGGCAGTATGGTGGATCAGAGGGATCTTGGGGTCCAAGTCCATAGGACACTCAAAGCAGCTGTGCAGGTTGACTCTGTTGTTAAGAAGGCATATGGTGTATTGGCCTTCATCACTCGTGGAATTGAATTTAAGAACCAAGAGGTAATGTGGCTATATAGGACCCTGGTCAAACCCCACTTGGAGTACTGTGCTTAGCTCTGGTCATCTCACTACAGGAGGGATGTGGAAGCCATAGAAAGGGTGCAGAGGAGATTTACAAGGATGTTGCCTGGATTGGGGAGCATGCCTTACGAGAATGGGTTGAGTGAACTCAATCTTTTCTCCTTGGAGCGACGGAGGATGAGAGGCGACCTGATAGAGGTGTATAAGGTGATGAGAGGCATTGATGGTGTGGATAGTTAGAGGCTTTTTCCCAGGGCTGAAATGGCTGCCACAAGAGGACACAAGTTTAAGGTGCTGGGGAGTAGGTACAGAGGAGATAGAACACAGAACATAGAATAGTACAGTACACTACAGTCCCTTCAGCCCACAATGATATGCTGACCCTCAAACTCTGCCTTCCATATAACCCCCCACCTTAAATTCCTCCATATACCTGTCTAGAAGTCTCTTAAATTTCACTAGTGTATCTGCCTCCACCACTGACTCAGGCAGTGCATTCCACCCTCTAAGTAAAAAACCACTCTCTAAGTAAAAAACCTTCCTCTAATATCCCCCTTGAACTTTCCACCCCTTACCTTACTCCTCTTGTATTGAGCAGTGGTGCCCTGAGGAAGAAGTGCTGGCTGTCCACTCTATCTATTCCTCTTAATATCTTGTATACCTCTATCATGTCTCCTCTCATCCACCTTCTCTCCAATGAGTAAATCCCTAGCTCTCTTAATCTCTGATCATAATGCATATTCTCTAAACCAGGCAGCTTCCTGGTAAATCTTCTCTGCACCCTTTCCAATGCTTCTACATATAGTGAGGTGACCAGAATTGGACACAGTACTCCAAGTGTGGCCTAACCAGAGTTTTATAGAGCGGCATCATTACCTCGCAACTCTTAAATTCTATCCCTCAGCTTATGAAAGCTAACACCCCATAAGCTTTCTTAACTACCCTATCTACCTGTAAGGCAACTTTCAGGGATCTGTGGACATGTACCCCCAGATCCCTCTGCTTCTCCACACTCCACATCCTGCCATTTACTTTGTACTCTGCCTTGGAGTTTGTCCTTCCAAAGTGTACCACCTCGCACCTCTCCGGGTTGAACTCCATCTGCCACTTCTCAGCCCACTCCTGCATCCTATCAATGTCTCTCTGCAATCTTCGATAATCCTCTACACTATCTACAACACCACCAACCTTTGTGTGGTCTGCAAACTTGCCAACCCACCCTTCTACCCCTACATCCAGGTTGTTAATAAACATCACGAAAAATAGGGGTCCCAGAACTGATCCTTGTGGGACACCACTAGTCAGGACCCTCCAATCCGAATGTACTCCGTCCACCATGACCCCCTGCTTTCTGCAGGCAAGCTAATTCTGAATCCACCTGGCCAAACTTCCCTGGATCCCATGCCTTCTGACTTTCTGAATAAGCCTACTGTGTGGAACCTTATCAAATGCCTTACTAAATTCCATGTAGATCACATCCACTACACTACCCTCATCTATATGCCTGGTCACCTCCTCAAAGAACTCTAACAGGCTTGTTAGACATGATCTGCCCTTCACAAAGCCATGCTGACTATCCCTGATCAGACCATGATTCTCTAAATACCCATAGATCCTATCTCTAAGAATCTTTTCCAACAGCTTTCCCACCAGAGACATAAGGCTCACTGGTCTATAATTACCCGAACTATCCCTACTACCTTTTTTGAACAAAGGGACAACATTCAATCCTCTGGTACCATTCCCATGGACAACGAGGACATAAAGATCCTAGCCAGGGGCTCAGCTATCTCTTCCCTCGTCTCGTGGAGCAGCCTGGGGAATATTCCATCAGGCCCCGGGGACTTATCCATCCTAATGTATTTTAACAACTCCAACACCTCCTCTCCCTTAATATCAACATGCTCCAGAACTTCAACCTCACTCATATTGTCCTCACCGTCATCATGTTCCCTCTCATTAGTGAATACCGAAGAGAAGTATTCATTCAGGACCTCACTCACTTCCACAGCCTCCAGGCTCATCTTCCCACCTTTATCTCTAATCAGTCCTACCTGTACTCCTGTCATCCTTTTGTTCTTCACATAATTGAAGAATGCCTTGGGTTTTCCTTTACCCTACTCGCCAAGGCCTTCTCTTGCCCCCTTCTTGCTCTTCTCAGCCTCTTCTTAAGCTCCTTTCTTGCTACCCTATATTCCTCAATAGACCCCATCTGATCCTTGTTTAGGGGTGAGTTTTTTGCTCCGAGAGTGGTGAGTGCATGGAACAGTCTGGTGGCAACGGTGGTGGAGGTGGATGCGATGGGGTCTTTTAAGAGACTTTTGGAGCTTAGAAAAATAGAGGGCTATAGGTAAGCCTAGTAGTTTCTAAGGTAGAGACATGTTTGGCACAACTTTGTGGGCTGAAGCGCTTGTATTGTGCAGTAGGTTTTCTAAGTTTTTTTCCAATATCCCTCTAAGGCAGAAGTTCCCAGCCTTTTCTATCCATACAGTATGTCTGTCTGAACACCTATTAAGCATTGACATCATACCCACCTGGACAGGCTCCTCTGGTATGCACCCACTTCCTCTGCTGCCTTAACTCATTCCAGCCCAGAGGCTGACTGACGCTTAACAGCTGAGAGTAAATAGCCAGCAAGGCAGGTACCGCCGCAGCATCAGGGCACGCTCTCGCAGACGGGCAGCCGAAAGGAGACAGCAATGATGTACACGAGAATGAACACTTTCCACCCAATTCAGGTATCTTTGCCGTTGTATTTAACTCCCTTCCTTTTTGTTTCAGTCTTGTCAAGTCCTGATTGAAGCATAGCAACATCACACCCCACCTTCATTCCAGGGAAGAAGATTAGACAGCGACAGTGTTAGTTTTTAGTTTGAGAGTGTTTATTTACCAGCCCTGTTGGCCTAGAGATTATTATTTTCCTTTGTTCTGTTAAAACTCAGTGAACTGTTCCACTCAAGTCTGTGTGTCTCTCTCTGCACTTGGGTCATCATTGAATCCCTGTCACAGCTCGTTTTGACTAACTGTAACCGGGTAACAAAGGTATTGAAGACATTCATCACTGTAGAGTCACTGTTGTTGTAGCAGGCAGGAGCAGCATCTGTCGAATGGAGTGTCTGGAATGAACTCGGGAGCTGGAGTCTCAGCAGTGGCTGTGTAGGAGGAAAGCCACCCTCCATAGGGAAGATAATCTTGGCGACAACATTGTGTTGGGGAGCATCACCACCAAGTTCCCCTGAGACAGGGTGAACTGCAGAATTTGGAGCCTACAGGGTGAATGGGGCAGACAAGGGGAACCTGTCTTGCCTCATGAATCTTCTCCAGCATTTTAAGATTTTAGACACGGCGATATATCACGCAAACAATGAGCCTGTTTACTAATTACACCCGGCTGACCGATTAACCCTTACCTTGTTGGAATGTTGGAGCACTCGGAGGAAACCCACTCAGACACGTGGAGAACGGAAAAACTTCTCACAGAAAGTGGAAGAACTGAAGCCATGCTGGCACTGCCATAGTGTGATAT